>NC_081542.1:30868684-30878510 GCF_901000735.1 Corylus avellana
GACTCATTCTTAAAACATGCTTAAAATGGTGTAGGGAAATGTTGGAGGCACTAGTGGTTCTCCAGGTTCTAAGGAACCGTAGGGTTAGGAGACCACATAGAATTTTCCGTGCAAGCGAGGTAATTCCATATGCATGTTGGTGTCTACTGATGTAGTGGCTCTGCCAATGGATTCATATTTTATCTAATTATGAGTTTTTAATGGCTGGATATTTGTTATTGGTCCAATATGAAACTCTTTTTATATATTTGCTATATTTTAATGTACAACAGATAAAAAGATAATTCCCATGAAATTTACTAATTGATTATTCAGTTGTTTGTTTTTCATGCACGGAAATGTGACTAATGCTTCAGTTTCGCAATCAGATGGGTCTGGAAAATCTAACATAGAAGGGCTCAGAGAAGGGAGACAAATGATGCCAAGGGCCTCACCAGTGGCGGATCTAGGAGTTCATTTTACCGGGGGCGTCAATAAAATAATAAAATATAATGATAAATAATTTTTTTTTCTCTTTATATATTATATTTTTATCATAATATGGTAAATACAATAAAAAAAAAATTATACCACAATATATGTATCACAAAAGGCATATTTATATGCTAAATTGATATATTAGTTACCATGTAGGCACTAATACAATAGTAAAGGAAAATACAAAATACGAAGTGCCTAAAATTGCATTCTATGCGGTTTTAGAGAAACAAAATCATCAAGTATTAAATCTGAATCGAAGCTTTCAGCAATTCCCCTTTCAATATAGACAAGTAAATTATCTTTAAGAAATTCATCTTCCATTTTGTTACGAAATATTGTTTTAATAATTGTTTACTTCTCATACTCTAATGATATTATAATAAAATTATTAGCATATTCCGATAGCTATTAGTGTCAAGCAAAGCAAAGCTTTGTTGCAACAATGGAGAAACAGAGTAATGAAGATCAAATGAAGAGAAGAGAAGGAAGAGTAGAGAGAAATCTAAGAATTGTATTCAATGAATATTTGATCTTAAACTGTTACAATGAAAAGAATCAGTTTATATACATGATGTTAGAACTTATCTAAACAAACTAACTTAACTAATCAATAACAGAAAACTGAATGAGAAAAGAATAAGCTAAGCTATTTACAAGTTTGTTTAACACGTGTATCTAAAAATTAGCCTAAAATGAATTAATAAAAAGAACAAATCTAAGATTGGCAATAATCTTTTGAAACTCGTTGATGCTTGACAAAATCCCAAAGTACTATATAAAACACACCAAAAAAAAATAATAATAAATAACAATATTGTTTTCAAATAAGATAAACAAAATGATGAAAATGAGAGATATATCTCAATTAAAAAGTTTAAATTATAACCGAGACAAATTAAGGGCACTGTCATAATCAAGACAAATTAAAGCGTTAATGGCTTTAATTATAAACTTTACTCTCAACTTACTTGGTTGGGATGACAAGAAAGTGCCAAATATTGATAAATAAACATTAAATTTCTTGACAATTTTTTTTTTTTTTTTTTTTTTTAAATGTGAAACCAAGAAACCAAAATAGCTGCAGGAGTTTTTTTACTTTTTTTTTTCAAAAAAAAAAAAAAAAAAAAAAAATTTGTTACTTGGGGCAGTAGACAATTCGGCCAGAAAAATATTTTAAATTTTTTTTTTTTTTTTTTTTACCAGGGGCGACCGCCCCCAGGTCGCCCCCTCTTCTCTCCGCCACTGGGCCTCACAATAGAGTAGTAGATTTTGTTGTGGTAGAATTTGTAAGGAACAATGATCTATGGTGGAATTTTGATGGTCAGAATTTTGCTACTAAAGTATGTTAGTGGGTGATATTTTGTTGGAGTACTGGACAACATCAAAGGCGTAATGAAGTATCACTACAAGAATCAATTTTTTTGGGTCACAGACTAGTAGTAACGTGTATATGGGGTTAATACGTTACTAAAGTGTTGTAACGTGTCTGGCGGGTTGCAATATTGGACGTAACCATTTGAAGTTTTGTAACGTGTCAGAATTTGACACGTTACCAAATGCTAACGTGTTAGAAAATAACACGTTACTATTAATTTGTAACGTGTTAATTTCTGCCACGTTACCATATTTGGTAATGTGGCATTTTGTGCCACGTTACCATGTAGTAACGTGGCAGTTTATGCCACGTGACTAAAGTTTAGAGGGAAAAAAAAAAATTTGGTAATTTTCTCCTGTCGTTATATATACGACCTCGACACCTGATATACGAGTTACATATAATCAAAACCCAACATCAGTAATCAATAATCCAACGTGTTGTCAATAATCAAAATACAACATCAATATATTACCACAATCCAACTACCACAAATAATCAAACTAACGTTATATAACTAAAATTGAGTGTAACTAACTTTATACAAACAACTAACGTGCAAATATTTAAGAAATAGTAAAATACAATACAACTAACGTTATACACAAATACAAAAAACATAAGCCTTAAACAAACACCGGAGACCAAAGTTGAGTGAACATCATCGTGACCTCATATATACGTCTTCTCAACTTCTCCGCACTAACTGCAAAAGATAAAACAAACAATCAATCAGCTAATTAATTGACATTTGTGATATAATATTTTAAACTCCTAGTAGATGAGCAATGCCAAAGTAAGTGAGAAAACAATTGAATAATTGTCACATATACAACCTCGACATACATATTTGCACGACCTATATATGCACAAACACATATGTTAAGATAAACAATACATGTCTATTCAATGAGGTGGCTTCAACAAATATGGTAAGATTAACTATACAAAGCTCTAAGTACAACCAAACCAACCAGGAATAACAAAGTAGATTATATAAAGTTTATATATATATATATACTCACGGGGTGCCTGAACGACGGGTATAATGTATTGATAAACGAGACTTCTGACCAACCGGCGTCTAATGTTGGGTTTCATTGTGATCATCCTCAACTTCTACTCTTACGTCATCTACACATATTACGTTGCAATTGTGTTATATACAATTGTGTTAGATACGAACAAAGTTTATTTGACTCGTAAGATAACCGTGTTAATCAAATAAAAACAATAAAAATATATTGTTACCTGATCGGCTATCAACTGAGGATCTCACAATCACTCGGGCTGGGGACTCCGCATCTTGCGGATTCCGGATAGTCGTCACCTCGGGCTCGGAGCCCATACGTCTCGACCCCTCAAGGCTGTGAATCCGGGCCTCATACGCTACCATCCAAGCAGCCATCTGCTCAGCCACCCGTGCAGTCACCGCCGCAGTAATCGCCTCACTCTGGTGCGCCAGCCTCTCATCCATTTGCTCCCTATGCTTCTCTCTCTCAGCTTCAATGGTTCTTTCAAATTCTTCGCGCAATATCATTGGGGCGCCCCAGTTTTGCGACCGTGTTTGGGACGGTGTATAGTATAAGTATATGGTGCCGTGTGCGGGCAAAATATTCTTACTGACCCCTCGAACACGACCCGCATACTCAGGCTTATTGTCGTGCGCCTGAGCATAAGCGTCATCCGGTGTCCACCTAATTGTCCCTTAGGGCCCTTCTACCTGCTCCGCAGGGTCATTTTCCAATAACTCCTCCATCCGTGCCTATACATGAGCATTCACATTTATATACAATTGTTAAGACTCAATAAGTTAATACATAAATAAAAATTCATGACAAGGTGTCTGCCACTTACAATTCTCGCTGTGACCACCGGATTTGGGGAGCAACCATCTGACTTTGTATGGGTCTTGATATACGCCTTTGCTCGCGTAGAAGCCTTGCCTGAACTAATTACCTGCAATTAATTCAAACCATCAATTAAATATTCGTATATATACTACGCAATATATCACAAATATATATAGTTATGGTAAGTTAGAGTAGTACGTCCTCATGTGCAACCCTTGCATAGCTCTTCGAGCCTGTGTAATGTGGTGTTTGATTATGTGCTCGTATGTCTTTCATGTGCGCACAATAAGCCTATGAATACAACATGTAGACATAATTAATCGCTAAGCCATCAAACAATAATTACAATTAACGAAATTCAAATAGTTTCAAGTCATAACCTACTTGATAATTGGGATTACACCATTTCCCCAACAATATTTCCACATCTATGGGGTTGTACTTTGAAATGGTCTCACGCGCCCTTGCCGCCACTGTCGAAGGAGTGTCGTCCATCTGAATCATGAGCTTGTTCCTTAACTTGTGCCTTAAAAGCTTCTGCTTCTCGCCCATGTCTCTAAAAGCATCTTTTTTAATTGCTGCTATATCCGACCCAGGCATAATGTAGAAGTAATTCTGCATCAATTAACAACTATCGTACTAAAGTGTTTGTTATTTTACAAAATTTAATTTTCAACTGCTACAAATCATAAATTACGAACATCTAATCTACACTTACCATCAATGACTCAAATAAATCTTCCTTGCTTTGTTCTGGCACATCCTTCCAGTTGTCGGATAGCCTGATAAAAGACCCGATCTTGCACGTCTTGCCCATCATCCTTCTAAATTTTTTGCCGCTTTGTCCTACGGGCTGCTACGCGCCATTATACTCCATGACGACCCTTTTTTCCATCAGGAATGTCCCACAACTTGTGCGAGTCTTTTACGATCGACACCTCAAAGTACCTGCTCTATCTGCAATGATGAAGTATATATTAGCACACAAATGGTTAAACATATATTATTTGAATTTATGTACTAATTAACTATATGTACCATCATGCATAAATATGTACATATTTTAAACTTCGGAATAGCATGCATACATACCTATCGTGCGAACCTGGTCAATAGTCAATACTGGCCAAGCAAGGTCATCGGGCTGCTCATTGTGCGCGGCACCTATCCCATCATCCATGTCTTCATTGGCCTGTGTCTCACTATCATCCACAGGTCCGCCGCTGTTTGGCTGCTGATCGAAAAAGCCATGCGGCAATATACCCCTCTGGGTCAATGTCGGTGGCGAGGATGGCAAACGCATGGAGGCGTCAGGGTCGCAAGGACTAGGCTAATATCGATACCCAAACTGGGTAAGGCCTGTCGGACCTCGTTGCTCCACGAGTATTTGGGATATCTCAGTCGAAGTGCCGATTATGTCAAAGACATCATCGTCTTTCGTATGTAACTGCCCTTCTACATGCTCAGGGAGTATCGGTCGATACCCTGATTGCTGCTGCAGAAGCATAGCAGCTTCCTGCTACTCACTGGCCATGGTGTGATCTCGACCCAGAAGAAGCTCCCTGCCGTCCTCTTGACTTCCCCCGAGTACTCATAGCAACCTACGAAATACAGCACGCAACCAATTAGATATGTGTATAGTGTGAGAAATATTCACCGCATATATGACGCAAAAATGACAATCAATGCACAAATAAATAACAAACCAATAAATGTAAAATATTTAATTCATATGGAATGACATACGCCTCGATTGGTGCAAAGCCGGGTCGGACATATTGGATGTCATCATTCGGATCGTACAGCTGATTATTGTTTAAAGTGAGTGGCTCACTCTCGATCTCATGATAGTTGGCATGATCATCATTAGGCGTTTGACCTTGACCAATGTCGTATACGTTTCTAGGTTTCGTCCTCACCGCGCAAGCCCAATCTGGGTTCCTCATATCTTCGACGTAAAAAACTTGTTCCACTTGGGAAACTAGTACATACGGCTCATCACTAATCAGCTCTCCCTTATGGACAAGGTTTTTGAAGTTGACAAGTGTTATGCCATACTCGTCCACCTTGTACCCCCAGTCCCTTGTGGTGTTCGCCCAGTCACACTTGAACAAAACATACTTTGTCTTGTCGTAATACTCCACCTCAAGTATTTGAGTTACTTTCCCGTAGTACGTTTCGCCATCAATAGTCGGCACGCACACGCCACTATTCTGAGACCTCTTTCCCACATCATGTGCGATAGTTCGAAAGAACTTGCCGTTTATCACATATCTATTATATTGGACTGCTGAGACCATCAGCCCTCTACAATGCATTACTAGTTTGGTACCCATATCCTTCCTGCGTCGATCGTTCGAACAATCAACCTATGAGTCATACACAATGACGAAGTTTTGTTACTGCAATGAGAAAACATTATGAAATTTACAAGGGGTGACATTAGTCTTACGTAGTCACGGTACCAATCGCAGAATTGCTCAAAATGTTGGGTTTCCAAATGATCGTCCGTGATCGTTCGCCCCCTGTTTGCAGTTTGTCTTATCGAATCTTTGTGTAGCCTACATTTTGAAATAAAATCAATTAAATTTAATTCACAACTAACGTTGTTGCATGATATGAGCATGCATATATTCATTACATAATACTAATGTCCGCAATTGGAGGAAGTCATCTGAGTTAAACAGAATGTAACGGTGAATCTATGTCAACGTGAGTCGGTCAAGGACGACTCGAGTTCCAGCCCCTTTAGGCCCATCCGGGTTTCGTTGCGGCCTATTGTAGAATGTCGGTGCGTTCTCTAAATACATCGAACAGAACGTCACAAACTCGGTTGCTATGTAGCCCTCCGCAATGCAGCCCTCAGGAGCCGCTTTATTGCGCACACTTGATTTGAACCCCCCGAGGCTCCTACATATCAAAACTAGTCAATTATTACATCTAATAATTGTTTTAAAATAAATAAATGGCAACAAAATTTTAGTTTTAATTTTTTACGGGAAATGTTACCTCTCTGCCGGATACATCTATCAATACTGTACCGGTCCACCGAGTCGGCATTCACGGACAAGATGCACCACAACATGAACCATGCTTGTGAAAAAACTGGGGGGGAATATCTGTTACATCTTGCACAGAGTCATATAGATCCCAGCTTCAAGTTGGGCCATATCCTCTTGGGTCAACGCCATTGAACATATGTCCCTGAAGAATGCAGAAATTTCAACCAGCGGTCTAACCACGTTACCGGGCAGTGATCCACGCAATGCAATCGGGAGAAGTTGTTGCATCAATACGTGACTGTCATGACTCTTTAAACCCGATATCATACGGTCCTTAAGTTTTACACATCGAGAAATGTTCGAGCCATATCTGTCTGGCACCCTTATATTTCGAAGCACTTTAAGGAAACTAGTTTTATCCTCTTTCGACATTGTGTGGCAACCATGAGGCATATAGATTCTTCAATCATCATTTGTGAAAGGATGAAGTGCCGGTCTCAAACTCATTTCTTGCAAGTCTTTTCGGGCTTGAAGGTTGTCCTTCGTTTTTTCCTTAATGTCGAGTATTGTGCCAAGTATATTGTCCATCACATTTTTCTCTATGTGCATGACATCAAGGTTGTGCCGCAATAAATTATCCTTCCAATACTGCAAACGAAATAAAATACTTTTCTTCTTCCACAATATATTATCAGTCCTCTTCCTCTTTGCATGTGAATTATCAATATTAACTGACTTACCGACGCTCTCATCCCCAAATTCTATCCCTTCTAACTGTTTTATGATTTCATCTCCATCTGGAACATTGGGGGCACACTCTAGTTCTCGGTTACCGTCAAATGTATTTTTATTCCGCCTCCATGGATGATCCATGGGCAGGTATCGCCTATGCCCCATAAAGCAAAACTTTCTTTCGTGTTTTAACCGTCTAGACCTTGTTGCATGCATACAGCAAGGGCATGCCTTCCCACCCCTTCTAGGCCACCCAGACAAGTCCTCGTATGCCGGAAAATCATTAATTGTCCACATCAGCTGCGCTCGGAGCATGAAATTTTTTTTCAAGGAGGCATCAAATGTTCGTACCCCCACACTCTATAGTTGCTGCAATTCCTCAATTAACGGTTGCATATATACATCTATATCCATTCTAGGTGAACTTGGACCTGGAATAATCAAGGATAATATGAAATATGTTTGTTTCATGCACATCCAAGGAGGCAGGTTGTACGGTACAAGCATTACAGGCCAAGTACTGTGGGATGTGCTCATGTTCCCAAAATGATTAAATCCATCCGAGGTTAGGCCAAGTCTTAAGTTCCTACTGTCCGTTGAAAGGTCCGAATATAAATTGTCGAATGACTTCCATGCTTCGCCGTCGGTTGGATGCCTCAATACGCCATCCTTAGTGCGGCCTTCTACATGCCACCTCATATAGGGTGCAGTATGCTCTGACATAAAAAGCCTCTGTAGTCGTGGTATGATGGGAAACCACCGCAAAACCTTGACCGGACGTCTCTTACTCGACGTTATGGGGTGGCCATCCTCGTCCAAATGAATTTCATCCTTCCACTTAGATTCTCGACATTTAACACATGAATCTAAGTCCTTATTGCCCTTCCAGAACAACATACAATTATTGCGACAAGCCGGAATCTTCTTATACCAGAGTCCCATGTCCCTTAGAAACCGTTTCGTCTCATATGTATTAACTGGCAGGGCTCCATCATCTGTAGGCAGCAACTGATTGATTAGCTCGAGGAAACACGAGAATATCGTATTACTAACTCCACCCACACACTTCAAATTGTATAGATGTACAGTAGCACTCAGCTTGCTATGTTTGGTCTTATCATGAAGCGGTTTATCTGCCTTTTTAAGCAATTCCTCGTACTTTCGTACGTCACCTCCATCGGCTTCGTCATGCACAATGTCTTCTTCCTCTCCATGCACCTCAACCCGAGGCTCACTATTGTCATCTCTAACTTCGTGCATGCCGAATGCATCACGCAACATGGCGTGCATATTTCCACCCTGTTCAGTGCTTGCACCCGCAGCTGTTGCTGGATGTGATGAATTCGAGCCATCAACAGGAGCTCTAACAGGCCTCTCGCCATGATAAATGCAAAATGTTTATTGGGGCCACATTCCTTTCCCCCCTGTCAAGTGGTCGTATACCAAACATGGGGGGTGTCTCTTGTTACAGCGACACGTCTTATAGGGGCACAAAATAAGTTTGTCGAGAGTGTCACAATTCTTAACAGCGAAGTCCACAAATGTTCTACATTCGTCTCTGTATTCCTTCGTACCCCTTGACTTCTTCATCCAACTCTTGTCCATATTGTTACTACGTACATTAGAAACATAAATATATAAGAATTACGCTAAACTTAAACATAAATGCATTACTATGGCCCATGGGAACCCTAACAATGAATAAGTAAATTGTTGTTAATTACTTTATTGTTATTATTTTCTTTCCTTTTTAATTTTTTTTTTCTGCTTAAATTTTACATGAAGTAATTAATTTCCAAAACTTAAACCATATTATAGTACAAAATTAAAACCATTCGTCATGGGTACCGTACTGGAAAAAAACATCTACGTTTGTTGTTTATTTAATAACATGTACTCTAATATAAAGTTGCAAAACCTAAACCAAATTATATTAAACAAATTGAAAAGGTTGTAATTTGTTAGGGGGACCTAAATAAAATAAATTTAAGTTATGTACGTTTTTGTCGCAATTTTTTTTAAACAAAATAAAGTTACATAATTTGAACTTCATATGGAGACTCTAAATAAAATTCATCTAACTAGCTACCTAGGTAGGTTTTTGTTTTTAGTTTTTTTCTTTTTTAGCAGTATGTATTATTTATTATTATTTTTGTAATCATTTATTTATTATATAAATGATCATTTAATTTATATAATAGCTAGGTTTGTAAAACATACCCAAAATAAAAAAATTTAGCTAATTTCAAACTACTTACCTAAAGACGTGTCTATAAATATTTTGCATGCATGCTTCATATTGAACAATCCTACATTTCTACGTACAAACATAGGACACTAAAAATAATTTATAGTTCAACCAAATTAATAAGTTAATGAGCTAA
>NC_081542.1:30878610-30881110 GCF_901000735.1 Corylus avellana
TATATATGCTTATTTGCATTTATTATAAAATTCTTAAAACATGTAAATGGAATAATGAACACATCCGTAAGGGTCTATTTTTTTTTTTTTTTAATGTGTCTCATTCTTAAAACATTCTTAAAATGGTGTAGGGAAATGTTGGAGGCACTAGGGGTTCTCCAGTTCTGAGGAACCGTAGAGTTAGGAGACCACATAGAGTTTTCCGTGCAAGCGAGGTAATTCCATATGCATGTTGGTGTCTACTGATGTAGTGGCTCTGCCAATGGATTCATATTTTATCTGATTATGAGTTTTTAATGGCTGGATATTTGTTATTGGTCCAATATGAAACTCTTTTTATATATTTGCTATATATTAATGCACAACGGATAAAAAGATAATTCCCATGAAATTTACTAATTGATTATTCTGTTGTTTGTTTTTCATGCACGGAAATGTGACTAATGCTTCAGTTTCGCAATCAGATGGGTCTGGAAAATCTAACGTAAAAGGGCTCAGAGAAGGGAGACAAATGATGCCAAGAGCCACACAATAGAGTAGTAGATTTTGTTGTAGTAGAATTTGTAAGGAACAATGATCTATGGTGGTATTTTGATGGTCAGAATTTTGCTACTAAAGTATGTTAGTGGGTGATATTTTGTTGGAGTACTGGACAACATCAAAGGCGTAATGAAGTACTCTGGTGGTCTTTTGTTGGAGAACATAAAAAAGGTTTAATGAAGTATCCAAGGATATTTTTTAGTTTTATGGGTTAGTCATCGTGTGCATTTGTCAGATAACTGCACTATGAGTCTTTCAATTTGGGTTCCTTGCCATTGTCAGTGTTTTTGAGCTTGATATACATTTTTAGGCCACTTCTTCACAGCATGGTACCAAAATCTATGAGGATAAACACATTCTAACTCACTCGTTGCTTCTTTGGATAATTTTTTTGTCGTAATTATTTTTATGGTGAGCTAGTAAGGTATATCTATATATTTACCTGATCGATGCTATTGGCACTTGATTCATCATAATTCTTGGTAACTTTTGGGTAATATAAAACATCATCATTAGCATTGAAAGAAGTGATTTTAACAGGATTAGGTGGGAAGAAGGAGGACCTCCAATTGTTAATGAGCCCATCATCCACTTGTTAACAACATGGTCTAGCACAAATATTCTAGTCTTAACGACCTTGAATCAAGTGATTAATTTTATATTGTATGTACAAACACAACATTGGAGTTCTATGAATGGTCTTGGTCAAAAGTCCATATGCAAATCTCTGTATGACTGTGCAGTTGAGAAAATATTGTAACTTCTTTGTATTTCATTCAGACAAAGGGGCAAACATAATCCCCACAAAAAGCAAACACAGTCGTAGACCCCCCCAAAAAAAACAAGGAAATCACTTTTTTTAATCCCACTATCTCCAGCCTGCATTGTACACAATAAAACATTGACAGAATTAGTGAATTCTTTTCAATGGAGTTTGGGTTAGAAAAATTCTTATGTCTCTTTGTCTCCGTCTTTGTCTCTGTCAAGCAATAGAAAATTTTTTTTCTCCGTCTTTGTCTCTGTACTTCCCTCTTTTGAAAGTTGCCAAGAAAAAGAGGAATTTTAACATAGGAGAAGAGCATAAGAGCCGAGCTAAGAAAAAGTAGGAGATAGGATGAGAAGAGAAATTAAATTAAGAAACAGATTCAGAATTTCAAAAGATGAGAAGAAAGCCAAAAAAAAAAAACAAAAAAAAAAAAAGGAAGACAGGACAAGGACAAGGACAAGAAGAAGAAGAAAAACGATTTTGATCTCATCTGTATTCCGATCTCTTGGACAATGGTTAGATGTGGCCCTCTCATTCCTTAATCTTTAGGGAGTGAGAGGGGCAAGGGGATTTCCTTTCCGCCCTCCCTCTGGAGACTTTGTGTCCTGAGGCGTCTTTGGCTTTACGAGAGAAAGCCCACCGGAGAAAAAAGTCTTTCTCTTCCCATCCCGGATCATATTCCAGTGCGTCCACAGAGCTGTTGTCTCTCAAGTAGGGCACAACACAGTAGTTGTTGTTCTCTTTTCTGTTGCATAGGCATAGATGGGGTAGGCAACTAAAGCAATCAACACTTGGAAACAAGACCACCCATGTTTTCACTCTTCGGTATACAAGGTCTGCGAATCTTCTAGCTTTCTCCCCTCCGTCAAGGCTATGGGCTGGGAAAACGTGGGTAGGTTTTTTAAAAATATTTTACTTGTGTTTGATATGAAGTAAATTTGAGATGGGAATATTAGTTGGCATAATAATATGACATGGAAAATTCAAGTTTACTTTTTAAAAGTCATAAAGTATGACATGTGTCATACTTTTATTGGATGTGACGTGGCACAGTAACGGAATCCGTTAAGTTAATGGATGGAATTTAACTGCAGGAACTAAATTATTTTTTTGCATACCACATGGACCTCTAAGTTTGTTTTGATATCACATGGAGTAAATTGTAAATCACGTAAATCACAAGAACTAATTTTG
>NC_081542.1:30886110-30902431 GCF_901000735.1 Corylus avellana
GATTCAATTATAATCATTGGGTCGAGGGTTGTTATTTTATACCTTTGATTCATGTTTCATTTATAAACGTTGGGTCAAGGTTTTCTATCCAAAATCTGAATTTTAGCTTTCTTGGGTCCGTATTCCAATTTTGTTGTTGGGTCTTAAAAGCTCGTCGATTGAGGTTCGCATCACCTTGACTTTTGTATAAAATTCAAACTTCCAAAACTTTTTTTTTATTTAAAAAAAAATGAAAATCCGGAATATTTTGGTCTTCTTTTTTTTTTTGTAATTTTAACGGTTAAAATTGACGGAAGGGTCCTAATTGAGAGCAATTCAAAGTTCAGGGTCCAAAGTAAGAGAGTTGAAAGTTCATGTGGGATTTGTAAAATCGGGTGGAAGTTCAGAGGGCTAAAGTGAAGTTTCCCCTTACTTTTATAAAATGTTTGGTCTTTTTATATAAATGATTCAATAATTATTTATAGGGAAAACTTCACTTTGGCCCCCTGAACTTCCACCCGATTTTACAAACCCCTCCTAAACTTCTAAATCTCTCATTTTGGACCCCTAAACTTTCAATTACTCTCAAATAGAACCCTTCCGTTAATTTTAGCCGTTAAAAATACAAAAAAAAAAAAAAAGACCAAAATGTCCTTGATTTTCATTTTCTTTAAAATAAAAAACATTTTGGAAGTTGGAATTTTATACAAAAGTCAGGGGTATAAATGTCATGTAATGTTTAAAATCTGACGGAGGGGTCCACATTGAGAGTAATTAAAAGTTCAGGGATTCAAAATGAGAGATTTGGAAGTTCAGGGGGGGTTTGTAAAATCAAGTGGAAGTTCAGCGGGTTAAAGTGAAGTTTCCCCTTATTTATATTATTAGGAATCAATTGACTCACTACTTCACAGTTTTGTAGTGCTTGCAGGAATGGACAATCAAGGTAATTCTGCTGTCGAGTTTCGTGGTTCATTATTGAGATGTGCGAGATCTCATGTTGGTGAAGTTTTGTCTAAAGTTCAGACAATCGGGTAGAATTGTATCAATGCCTTGTACTTTTGGGTATTGTGTAACAATCAATAGAGTTTTAGTTGTATTGTTTAGTAATAATAAATTAGAAGCTCTGATTATTCAGTTGAATATCATGTCGTCTCTTTAAAAGTACCATTTTAGCACATTATATACAGTTTTCCGCTGTGAAATTATTTCAAAATCTCTGATGTTGCAGCGTCATACTTACGAATTTGTTAGCACAAATATCGGGGCATCACAAAGATTGTTGAGGAAGATAGTCATATGATGAAGGAATGGAAGATGGATTATCGAATTGGGAATATTCAAAATGGTGCAGTTCATGAAATTTGGAAGCAAAATTTCCCGTAGCATGAGCTTGCCACAAGAAATTAGAATGGTTGCTTTAGTCCAAGTTATAAAAATTGGAGTTTGATTCAAATCCAGGACTGAAGAAATTGGTGTTCATTTGCTTCTATGAAAAATTGAAAAATTGGCTCCAGGATGAACAATTACATGAACTATGATAAGGGTTGGAGTAGTATGAACATGGTCCACGTGGGTAGAAATGGTGAGGGTAGTTGGTAGGAATGGATGTCCTATGACTACGGGTAGCATCAAAATTACTAATTGGAGAATTCATGCTTACCCTCAGTCTTTAAACAAAACACACTTCCACATGAAACATTAACCAAATTTTTGTTTTTTTGTCTTTTATTTATTTATTTTTTTCTTTTGGACAATAGAATAAACAAAAATACAGAAAAGAAAAATAAAAACACAAAACACAAAATGGACAAAAAGAATTTGCAAATTTTTTTTTTTTTTACTTAGCTGCTTTTGGTCTGTTGAGGCTGATTCTAAAAGTGCGCTCGAGTGCAGGTGAATGCGATCAAGTGCGAGTGTGCAATGCGCTTGAGCGCAGGCGTGAGATGGGTCGAGCACAGGTGCGATCGCCTGCTGCCAGTGTGCTCGAGTGTGCTTGAGCGCAGGTGCGGTGTGATCGATCGCACTGTTAATGACTAATTTTTGTCGACACTATAATAGAAACACAAAAACAACCAACCTTTTCTCTCTCTCTTTTTTTTTTTTTATTATTATTTTTTTATGTTAGATGAAACAACACAGAAACAAATAATAATAAAAATAAATGCAAATTGCAAAAAGAAATGAAACAAAAATCTACCTAAACTAGTAGAAAAATAAAATCAATTTAAACAAAAATCAATTTTTACAAACAATCAACTCCCTGGCAACGATGCCAAAAACTTGATGTGCAAATTATAATTACTTTCAAGTGCACGAGTCATGTGTAGTACAACTTATGCAAGTGCGAGGTCAATCTAACGGGAATTGTGTTTGTGAAATTTAATTTATATCTAAACTAATCCTATTTTATCCTAGTTCTGAATTTTGGGATTTTTGAATAAAGAAATAAACAAACATAAATTAAAAAAATTACAATAATTAAATGATAAATGACTAAGGTTTCAAAATTCACCTCACCAATCAAAGCACACATTCTCATGTTTAGTTCATACATCGGACAAGCGATTAGACCCAATGCATGTTCTATTGTTTTAATAAAATCCTATTGAATCATTCATTGAATCCATCCCTATTACAAATTACAACGAATATCTAATTGAGATCAAATCATCCATTGTATCCGTTTGATATACAAATCACAATGGATATAAGTCTCAATCAAATTATTTGATGTATCTGTTGGATGAAACACAATGAATATCCAATGTTTTCATGATTTATAAACAACAATCAATCACAATTTTGTCACACAAGTGAATTGAAACGAACATACATTACATTAAACAACGGAATTATATGAACAAATCATAAAAATATGCAAACAAATCAATGGTGAGGCTTTATCTTCAACCTTAGTTGAAGATTTGAGCGGAGAGTTATGGTCAAAATAATAAGACGTGTGCAGAATCTAAATTTGAATCCGATCCGAAATCTTATCCAATCTGAACTTTAATCTGATTTAACCTTTCCTTAGATTTGGTTAGACTTAACCACACAATCTAGGTCTTCTCAAAGTATGCTTTCTTCCAAACTTCGCATTTTTCCCTTTAAACCTGTAGTTTTTCTTCAATGACCTACAAAACACTAAAAACACAAAACTAACACAAAATATTAAATAACGACACAGCTAAAGGATTAACTAATGTAAATAAAGGGGTCCAAATATGCAATATTTGGCACTTATCACACATATCGGTGTACCATGTCATACAATGCAATTAATCTTATCCGTCTTTTACATGCATGGTTTTACATGTCTCACAATTATCTTGTTAAGTAGCACGTTTTCACAAAAGAGAGTTCAAAGTAGTTCCAAAATGTATTTCATGAGAGTTGCAAAATATGCATGTTTGATATATATAAAATAGACGTGCATTGCGGGAAAAATAACAACAAGCATCCAAGTGAGTTTGTACTCACCCGGGTCGATTAATCCCTTCAAATATTTCTCCAAAAGTCCTGGACTCTCCAAATCTATGGAAAACATTCTATTAATCCTAAGTCCAACTAGAACAAACCCTAAACTCGAAAACAGGGGTCGTCGGGTGCTCGGCCAAAAAGGCCATTCCCTGATCCACCCTAGACCTAGGGACGAGTGTTCGTCCAGTGAGGTGCAGGCTGAACCTCCTTTGGACCAAATGCTCCCCGATCCTTCCTCTGACTAGTCCTAAGGCCAAAAAGGGTTTCTAACACTTCCTAACTCAAAAAAACGTCTCTAATCATAAAGAAATATGCTCAACAATACTGAGACGCTAACCTAAGCTCAAACTAAGTTTAAAGACAACATTCTAACTAGAGGCTTAAACTACCAACTAAGTTAATTATGAAAAGCATAACAACCTAACAAAACATAGGGGAAAGGCGGTGGTTACCTCAACAAGGCAAGCTCTCCACGAAGACCTCATTCTTCACCAAAAGCACACAAAACCTCACAACTCTCACAAAACTAATTTAGCATAGTTTCTCTAGGGCTCCAGGAGTTGAATTCATGCAAAGACTCAAATGGGGAGGGGGGGTATTTATAGGGGGGAGTGGCTGAGAGTAAAATGAGAAATTTCTGAAAAGGGGCGAGCATTCGTTTCTACTACAAGGTCGAGCGCTCGTGTACCGTTCACAACATGCCAAAAATGCTTTTCAAACGTTTTAAGGGAATCACTAAAAATGGGCGAGCGCTCGATGTACTTTTGGGTCAAGTGCTCGTGTACTATTTACAGCTTTTGTCAATGGTCCCAAAAAAAGTCAGTGAGCGCTTGGTGTGGTCCCCACACGAGCACTCGTGTACTAATCCCTAATTGCTCAATGTTCAGTAAAACGAGCATAACTTTTGCTACAGGTCTCAGAATTGTGCATGCGACCCCACTTCGGAAAGCACTTTCCGAGACGAATGTCATGGTAACTATTCCAATATTTTTGAGTACCTTCTTGGGATTCAAAAATATAAGGTTCCATCTTAAGACAGTGTTCCCAATGCTTTCTTGTCCTTTAGGAATTATTCCTTAACCTTCATACCATAATTGACCCCCCATACTCATTGAACGGGATAAACCCCCGTTCAGACAGTCACTTAAAAATAACTGGAAATAAAATACGAAACAACTAAAAACTAAGTAAAAAATGAAACATAAAACAAGGCTGTTTGGATGGCTTGCGAACAGGATGCGAACGGATGTCTCGAGTTTTACTATGGTGACTTCTAGAAGAGGCCCGTTCGGACGGCTGGCGAGCGGCCTGCGAACAGAGTCTCTTTTGACCTACTAAAAATTGGAATTGGCAAACTCTTGTGAAACATGACTTTGTAGATCTTTGAGTTAGCTTTCCAACGCCACAAAGCTTGCTCCAATCCGATGTCTGAAACTCTAGACATGACATTTTTAGTAGAACTCGTCAAGTGCGAGTTTCCTCCAACATCATCGCTCTTCTTTATGGAATCCTTATCTTTCCGGTCTGCAACATTCAGGGAGTGGTTTTTCATCCATTTTACCTTAGTTCTTTGATTGAATCTTGATTTTGGGAAAAATTGTGCGTAATTCAAGTTTTATTTGTCTTTACAAACCCACCACGCAACGATCCGTCAATTGAAATTGGAGTGAAGGTGCGTTGCATCTACTACCCTAATACAATAATGTAAGCTTATTTTTCTATATGACACTGAATTTGACATCTACCTATGTAGGATCCTAGGCTTCTAATTCAAGGATAAGTATTGCTTTACTTCCAAATAGACATTCTTGTTTACTAATGCTTTTTTTATTCATTCATTTTAAGAGCAACAATATTCTTAAATTTGCTGGACTGTGACAAAAGGTAATGGTGAAAAGGCGGTTATGGTTAGCAGTTATTGGCTAAAACTGCTAAATGTAACCGCTATTTTACTAACCGCCTCTGCTAACCGTCTAAGCAGTTAACCAGTGGTTAGCGAGTTATTTAAACAGTTAGTGGTTAACCCTTTTTTAAAGGAAAAAAAATATTTTAAATAATTTTGCTTGGCTCGGCTAGCCGAGCTTGCCTACCAGGCAAGCCGAGTACTCGAAGCTTAGCTCTTGGCTAGCCTAGCTTGAATGGTCGACTAAGGAAATATTTAGGGGATTAGGGAAGGACATGTACTTTATATAGAAGAGTGAAGCTGGAAGTGGTGGTTTTTTTTTCGATGTGGGACAAACAAGAGGCAATTGAAAACACATGTAGTTGTCCGTGTGGGACAAGGCCAAGAGGCAAATTGAAAAACTCACACCTCATGCGTCACTATTCTTGGCTTCATGCCCAACTCATCTTTTTAAAAACTTAATATTACATTATTTAACATACAAACAATATATTTTTATTGTATATTAAATAAATTATATACAATTAATATATATTCACTAATGTTACTTAATATATATATATATATATATATATATATATATATATATGTTTTAAAAAGTAGTTAGTGTTTAGTGATTTTAAAAACACCACTAACTGCTAACTGCCTAGCGGTTAGCGGATTTTACTAACCACTTCCAAAAACCGTTAGCAGTTAGTGGTTATGGTGGTTAGTGGTAAGCGGGCGAAGGTGCTCCTCACTCCTACTTGTTGCCTTTCACCCCTAACAAAAGTTGGCTCTCTCATACTTTAGTAGCTACATATCTTTAATTGGGAGAAAAATATCAGGGGTTGTGCGCCATGATAAACATAGCATCAGTTTTTGAAACAACAAATAAACATGTGTATTCAAGAGACAAATCACATACTTCTGCTTTCTACAAGGGAATGCAAAGTGTTCTCCTAGTATTAGATGGATATTATTTTTTTAAAAAGTAAAAAAGAAACTTGTTACACTGAACTCTTATTTCTCTCACCTGGTTTTTATAAAATAATATCCACTTAAAACCAAGAGAACACCTAGCATTTTTTCGTTATACACGTGTCACTCGCTCAGTTGGAAAATTTTAATGCAAGCCATTTTTTCGGCCATTTGATATTCATCATCATTTAGTTAGGTATTTAAGTAGGTGAAAATGCTTGAGCTTTACAATGGGAATGACAAAAATCAATCCAATTAATAGTACCAAATTGAGTGTCATGGCTAGATAAGTATACAATCTCAGACTGCTTAGAGAAGACAAGCGGCATACCCTCTGCTACATTCTTTGCAATGGCTTCATCCATCTTCTCTTCCTCTGTGTGTTGTTTTAGTTCATCAGTGCTTATTGGAATACCAATCTCTGGATCTGAATAATGTTCTGCATTTTCATGGTGGAGGGGAAGGTGCTCCTCACTCCTACTTGTTGCCTACAATACAGGAAGTGTAGATTATTAATACCATATTAGTTCCCTAAAAGATTTTATAAAAAAGAAAGTTTAAAAAGAACAAAAAACCCAGGAATTAAAACCTTAATATCCTTGGCCTTTTTTGGATCTTTTTTCTTCTTTTTATCCTTTGATTTTCCCTTTGTAAACTAGATTTTCTAGATGTGCCTGCAACGTTAACGGAGAGATCTAATTACTACAAAAACATCAAGCCGTAGGCCAACAAGATGGCAAGAACATTCAAGATAACCTGCATAAATGACTTGAGCATGTGCACAATTATAGGCCGGTAGTCATATGCAGATGCAACGCCAAGTTTCAGCTCAGTCTGTCTCATGATAGCTTTTCTCACCAGGATCAAACCATCAAGTATGTGAAACTGCAAAACTAAACATGGTGAGACCAAGAAACAAGCTTGATTTCAACACCCAAGAAATTATACAACAATGAGGAACTCTGCCTTTTTTTTTTCCCATGTTCTACCATTAATTTATACTTTGGATCATCCATGGGAAGAGGATTCCATGCTCCAAATTTTATGAAATTCGGACATTTGGATCACCATGGTCAAGGCAGTATTCAAAAGCAAAATATTTTTTCAGATGATAAATGATCTGAAAAAATTTGAAATTTGATACTGGTTGATGCAGTAAAGAGGACTTGGTTTACTGCATCAATTTCTCCAAGTCTCAAAGCACATTTGAGTCCAAATGCTTGAAAATGATATCTTAAATATTTGTAATCAAAAGGTCCAAAGCTTAGTCAACTGATTGAATACATAGAGAATTTGAATTAACACATGCATGTTTATCTGAAACTGCAATTCTATATTTGATTTCTGATATGAGAGAGCTCAGATACGGATTTATTCAAGTTTTCCATCTATAAATTGGACACTCACCTCTTTACTCAACCCCAGTTTCAGGTTAAAGATTGTTTGTTTTATGAAAATTATGTCTGCTTGTCCTTCTTTCAGGATTCCCGAAATGCTTTTCAACTTCGACTTAGTGATTGTAAACTCAATGCTATCTGCCACGGCATCAACATGCCTCTGCAGCTTCGACAAGAGGGATGCATGACTTTGGGGCTCTGAACTTTGCTCCCTTTTCTTTTGTTCTTCATCACATATGCTCTCCAACTCCATAAGTACTTTCCAGCATAGCATACGAACGTGTTTTTTCCAACACATTTTTTGCAAATGGTTAAATTCCATTTTAAGAATCTTGAAAAGCTCCATTACTTGATTGTTTCTGGTTTCTCTCAGGCTTGCCCATGCCTGCAACCGCTCCCCAATGGCAGAACCCGTCAATAACCAAGTAACAAAAGCAACACCATCAGGCAGCTCAGCATTTTGACGAACATCAACAGTAGAAGTTACAGCAGTTCCATCATCAGCAATTGCATCTTGATATGTACTGGGAATTAGCTCTCCCCGCAACAATCTCTCATCCAAAAGGAGACAAGAGAAGTTACTGCTGAAAACTATCCTCTCTTTAACGCAAAATGCCTGTTCAGAATCTAAAACACTCTCCTCTGCAGTATAATACAAGCCACAAGAAGAAGCCAGCGTTTCTACGAATTCATGGACTGTGCAAAGCCGGGGAGCATCCAAAAAACATATACAGAGGAGTGTTTTGTCCAGTCCATGATTCTCAATTTGGGATTCTGGAATGTGAGTTTTCAGTTCTTCCAAGGCATATCTCATCAACTTCTGGAGGTGTCCCACTGAAAAGCATCTGTTTCTCAGAAACAATTGCAATAGTCCACGAATTCTCTCAAGGATCCCCCTGCGCTCACTATCCTCACACAATGGCCACTTCTGATTTTCATCAATTTCGATCAGAAAAACTTCAGGGTCACCTTCTTTATCAATTGGGTCACCAAATCTTGACTCGTTTTCCATTACCTTGACCGAGGCAAGGAGATCCACGGGCTTCCAAACACCATTTTCAATCACCTTAATCCACTCATCACCAATTTCTTTTGGTATATTAGCCTGCAATCTCTGTGACAGATTCTCCATATGCTTACCCTTAAGATGCTCCATGGTCAGTTCACAGTCTCCAAACCTCTCCCCGCAACAACAGCACACCCAGAAAATCCATTTTTTCTCCTCCTTAGCAAAGTCTACTGCTTCCTTCAAAACTGCCTTTGCCAACGTATTCTTACTAAAATGTGCTGTAAGCTCTTTGATACTCACTTTCAATAATCCCCACTTCATTTCAACACTCATAGCGTTCTTCCAATAAGTCATAACTCTCTCAAGCGAAGGCAACCCAAATGTCGAAAGATTTCTCTGCTGTAAGAACCTCGTCGCCACAATATCAGCCTCTACCTTCCTCACTCTCTCCATTACGTCCTTAATTTCCATGTTTAAATTCTCACTTCCAATATTCTTGCATTTCGCTATCAACTTCCTGAGTTCTTGTTTCACATTCTCTACTCGCAATTCTTGGCTCGAACCTTTGAACTCTTCTTCTGGGAAGAAGCTATCTTTAAGAGGGTCTACTGGGTCTTCTATAATCAAAGCGCGCTTGCATTCTTTTATTACTTCTTGGTAGCCATTCTTTCCGCCGAGTCCTACTAACACGTAGAGAACTTGGGCGTATAAAAGTGGTAAGGAGATTGAATTCGGGGAGAAAGCTAAAGCTTCCCTGGCCGAGTCAGCTGCGTATTTGAGGTGCTCCTGTTTTGTGTTAGAATCGCCAAGAAGAGAAGCGGTTTTGAAGTGAATGGCGGCGCGTGTGTGGTGGAGAATGGCAGAGTTGTACGGGTTGTCGTTGTTGTTTCTGCCGCTGTGGCGGGAAATTGAGTCTTTGATGAGTTTGAGCGCTTCGGTGTGGTTTCCACTCTGAAGGGAAGCGATGGCGCGCCCACATTCGAGCTTGATGGAAGAAGCATCAGACGGTGGAGGATTGGTGGAAGCAGAGGATCTGTTCTTTGGGGCCATTTTTTCTGTAGGTTTGGGGGGAATTTTCTAGTTTGAAGAGGGAAGAAGCAGAGAGCCTCTTTCCAAAAGAGCGAGATGGATGGGGCGGGAGGTGGGGGGTAAAGTTGGAACTTGGAAGAACTGATTTCTGATTTAGCGATTTTTTTTTTTTTTTTTATTGGTTTCTTTTATTTGAATACTTCTAGGGAAAATCTGTAATTAAAGTATTACAATTTTTCGTTTTATAATTTTCTTGGAGTATTTTTTTCTCAAGCAGGAATGATCTTCACCATGAGTCAATGTGATAATCATTTTACATTATGGGTTAAGTGAATCTGACGTGTTTTAAGTCATTTTCGAATGTCAGCCACTCAAAATACACCATTCAATTGATGTGAAGAGTTGGATTACTCTTTCACCATATAGAGGATTCTTAGGTTTTATGTTTGTTGAGGTCAGCCTTTTATTTTTCAGTTACAGTGGGTGGGTATATCACTTGCAGGTTATATTTACTTGGTAGATAGCATAAGAAGTTCGTATTGTGCAAGAAAAAAAACAAAAAATCGGCTGCGACACTGCCCTGACACCGACTTACCGACGGCTGGTAGGCGACAAACTTTTTTAATTTCCAACATTGTTGATTTGGTAGGCATAATAACGTTTAAAAAGTTGGTATTTTATTTCGACTAAGAATGCGTTTGGGAGTGTGTTTTTTAAAAAATAATCTGCGATTTTAAACCAAATCGCAATTTTAAGGTGTTTGGGATTGTGATTTTAAAAACGCAAATTTTAAAATAGCAAAAAAATCTGAAATTTTCATAAGCTGATTAGATGGTGCTTATTTGAAAAAGTGCGAATTTAAAACAAAATCACGATTTCTATTAAAAAGATATTTGGCGCAATAATTACCTTTTTTAGAGCGGGAATGAAAAAAATACCAAGAATACCCACCTAAAATATATTAAAATTCTTCTTTTCTTTCTTTTTTTATTTCTTCATCATCTCTGTCTCGTTCATCGTTATTGGTAATTTGGTCATGAAACCGCAATTATATGCTAATATTATCCAAACATTCAATTGATAAAAAAAGTACTTTTTAGCATGTTTTACCAAACGCGCGTGTGATTTTAAAAAGTAGCGATTTTAAAAAAATAATTTTTAGAAACGCAATTTTTAAAATTACACTTATTGAAATCGCACTCCCAAACGGGCCCTAAAACTGAATTGACGTTATTGACACAACTAAAAAAAAGTATGATCCATTCGAAATCCTAAAGTCCAAATGTCCAGCCCTAAAAAAAATCCTAACTAATCAAACATTGAAATTGGGCTTAAAAAAAAAAGGCTAGGCCGAACAGCTAGGGGAAAGGCCTTTCCTCTTAAAAAATTGACAGGCCCGAGGCCATTTCGAACTCACCGACCATTACCGTCACCGACTTGGCGATGACAGTTTTATTCTTTGTTTGAAAAAAGTTAGTGAAAAGAGAAATAATTTTTTTAAAATAAAAGATTGGTTCTCAAATGATGTGTCACAATCCCATAAGTTGGTAACACATTTTTCAAAATAATAAATCTCATTGGATGGTGATGGATGATTTGAGAACCAACTTTTAGAGAAGAAAAAAAGAAAAAAAATAGAGACTAGTGAAAAATACCAACTTACATTTTTCAAAAGCCCCTACTATTACCTTTTTATCCAAGTCTCAGCCCTATAAAAAGTATGATGCCCCCAAACTCTAGATAGAATATTTCAAAATTTTCAAAAATTTGCATTATTCAATATAATGCAAATTTTAGAAATTTGCATTATTAAATATAATCCAACGAGAGCAACTAATAACCACCAACTCCATCACATAATATTGAACTAACAACTTGTCTTAAAACAATAACCGAACCAAAAATAAATAAAAAATATTAAATCATTCATTAATTACAATATCAACCTCAAATAACCGATACAATAATAAAACTCTTCAAGGAAAAATAAATAATCAAAGCAAATTTAAAACAACTTTTAGAATCCTCTGGACTTCTTGGAGTCTAGAGCGAGATGAATCCTATTTACCATTTAACTTTTAATTTATTTGTGATTTTAAAAGATACATTACAATTAGGAGGACACTAACAGAACACTAAAAAAACATCTAGCATTTTCCTTTGAAAAATGTTAAGGAGATAAAATGATTCACTTTAATAAGTAAAAAACGTTAATTGTGGGTGTGAAGTCGAGCCATTTCAAGAAACTTACCGTTTTACCTGTTTCAAAACATTAAATTTAATAAAAAGCTTGTAAACAAGTAACATCCATACAAATTATCGAATATATCTTTTTCTATTTTACTTAAATATTATTATTTTATTAGTTTTAAACCAATCAAAAAAGAGTAGGGCAAAAAATAAGCTTAAAAAATTATATAACTTCAGTTTTCTGGCTCTTGGAATGAGATCCTAATCATCTCTAGTTCACTTGAACTGGATAGGAGCCATTGCTTTAATAAACTCGAAGGCTTAAAAATAACCATGTCATCAAATTGTGATGGACCTGCTTCGCACCCAATTGTTCTCTTCTTCTCCACATAATACCCTCTTCCTCTCTCTTCCACCAAATGTGTTTGAGCAGTTTTCCGAATGATGATGTGGGAGGGGTCTTGTGAATAGCCTGATGCCTGAGGAATCAATTGACTACAGAAGGCAAAAAGAAAGGATCAAAGCTACCGGCATTGTCCAGCTGGGATAGCTCTGATGCCTAATTTAGTCACAGTGTTTAAGAGAAATATAACTTCGAAGATTGATGGGTCAGATGATAACAAGCAGAGATATTCAGTTTTTGAGAGGTGGAAAAAGTAGTTACCAAAATCTGAGAGGGGACCCTCCTTTTATAGGCATCGGGTCTGTTCCTATTGACCAGATACTGTAGACTTTACCGAGGATCCACGTGTCAAGTAATATATTGAATAAAAATGAATAAATATCACAGGCATATTCAATGTTCTGAAAGTAATATTTGATAGTCTGCTAAATGCTCGGTTAACCGAGTATTTGAACCGAGCGTTATATATATGCCTGGCTCAGGCAAATATAATTTTACCGAGTGTAAATATGGTGAACAATAAAATAGCCGAGCTTTAATGATGGGCCGTTAGATCATTTTACTGGGCCCAACATAGCTGACCCATGATCCAACAGTTACCCCCCAATTCCCTAATCTAACAGATTACAAAAATTTCGTACTTCTGAGAATGGGTTAGCTGTTTTTATAAGTTCGGTCTTTCTTTGGTAAAATAGATCGAATTGGGCTCTTAAATTCCAAATTTTTAAAATTTTGAATTTTCAAAAGATAATAATTGGAACGTTTTAATGATTTACCTCCGCCTTTTTGAGAGCCACGCGTTGAGTTTCTTGCGGTTAAAACTTACGGTAGCCACGTGTCAGTTCCTGCATGGAGAGTAAAAATAAAAAGCGCCTCTTGCTGAACCCTAGTTTCTAGGGCCTTAATTGTGCCGTTTCAGTTTTGCTTTCCGAAAACCTTTAAAAACTCCTCATCCCCTTCGCTTATTCTCCACTGTTACCCCACAGAAGCCATTGTTGTTCATTCTGAGCTTTTGTTGTTTTTCTCCCTATCACTTTCAAAACTGGCACTTCTTCATTTGAACCTTTCTGCTGAGTACTACTTTTCAAGAGTAGTATATTTCAGAACCTCGGTCGAGTCTGTTCCTTCGGCCAAGCCATTTATCCACCCAAACTGTCCCATACTCCATTACCTCAATTTCATTCTTCCTCTAATTGAACCCTTGGTCAACCGTCTTCGCTTGAGTATTGCCCATATTCTATTTTAACAAGGTCTTTCTTCCATCCCTCGTCCATTAGCCCCTTTTCACCGATACCTGATGAGTCGTAGAGTTGAAGATGTCCCTAGTGCATTGGGTGCTTTACACCCGGTCACATGGGAATCAAAACTGTCAGACCGCGATGAGCCCGAAATTCGCCAAATCTGACATCTCCCCGATTTGGTTCGACTGCGCTTTGATATCGACAGTGTTGGAGCAGTGGTGGACGTCGACAGTAACGAAATTTGTGTCTACTTGGAGATGTTTTGGATAGGACTGAGGCTTCCCCTCCCGAGGATAGTTCGGGAGCTATTGAGTTATATTCGGATAGCTCCTCACCAATTGCTGCCGAACGGCTGGAGAATCTTCTTCACCTGTATGATCATTTGGCCGAAAATTCTCGGGGCAGATCACCCCCTAACTGTGGTGGAGTTTCTGAAGATTTACCGACTGACCAAGTGTCCCAGGACCGAGTTTTTATTTACTTTCCAGATTCGAAAGAAATTAAAGCTCCTCACCTTCAGGCCCACCTATACCAGTAACAAAGGGTGGAAAGATGAATTCTTTTTCGTTCAAGGTGATTGGGAGTTTTCACCTTCAGAGGTTATTCGAGATCCGAGTCTCCCTCGGGAAACCATCGCCCCATCAAACCGAGGTATAAACCGAGCTTCGCATTTTATTATTTTCCCTTTTTGCAGCAAAGCTAATCTTGACATCTGTTTTCAGGTCAACAAGAACCGAGTTTAACCAAAGAGGAGATGTAGCGTGTAAGGGACTTACTGAGGTATGCCGAGCTTCATCCATTGGAGATGGATTATGATGTTTTGATGACCGAGGAGAATAAGGCATTGTTCTTATGGACTCATGCACCTGCAAGGTTAGTGGAAGCTACTCCACCGAGAATATCACCTGCCGAGATGCCGAGAAGGTCAACTGCCGAGACTGCCGGCCCTCCAAAGAGAAAAGCCATCAGAGCTGAGGAGCCTTCTAAAGGAAAAGGCAAACGGAAAGCCGAAGATGCTTTTCCAAAAAAACCTTCGGCACCGATTGCTGCAAGAGTTTCTCTGGTGATCTCCTACGAGCCTAAGGATCCTAACATTCCATCTTTACAAAAGAGTAAGAAGAAGGAAAAGACCACCAAGGGTAGCTCAAGCAGAGAAGAGTAAGAAGAAGGTAAAGACTACTGAGGGTAGCTCGCAGGCAGCAGGGCCAGTTCCCGACCTTGAGTCGGAAGGGGTGGCAGTACACTCGGATGTTTTACACGAAGAAACAAGAGGTGGTGTAGCAAGTGACCTGGGAGCCCCTGGAAAGAGACCTGCCCCTAGGGTAGAAGCACCTACTCCTGACATTAGAGCATACTCGGAGGTTCTTGGCGGGGTCAGGGAGTTCCTGAGTAAAAGAGATAAGTCAGCTTAGGATGCCCTTCTCGCAGAACGGCCTCCCCTATCATCTTCTCACACACCTGTTAGGACTGAAGTTTCTGCTCATGAAGTTTTAGAAGTCGAACCAATTTTGGCTGTTCCTCTCTCCTCTACTCCTACCGAGGTGTGCAGCTAAGTTCCTCTGACTCCGAAGAAGAACCGGTGGATGTTGGTCAGATTCTCAGAGATATTGCCTCACACATGCCAATAACACCGCCGCTTGCAGTGGTTTTTCCTGATCAGGCCGAGGGAGATAGTTCGTTTATGCATACCAAGTTTGCACACACCGAAACTGCAACTGCCGAAACTCAGGTTGCCAAGGAACCTATGAATTATGAACCCTCTATGACCGAGCCTGTTGGTGAAGTACTAGTGACTCTGAAGCCTATAATGTTGGAGCTTACCACTGCTGAAGAGGTGGCTGGTGCCCATGTGGTTTCTGAGCAAGTGGATGCCGAGCGTGCTGCGACTACTAATGAATCTGAAAGAGTATCAACTGAAATCGGAGGTTCATCGCAGCTACCAAGAGATAATTCTCCAAATGACCCTGTAAGGACCCCACAGAGACCCCAAGAGCAGCCGGTCCATCAGCAGATCGCACACCTGACCCAATTACTTGGTCATTTGGGGAACCTCTTACTCGGCTAGGTGACAACTGTCTCGGAAATCCCTTTGTCGCTTTAGTCAACCTGGTCGCTGCTAATAGTTCGCCGGAAGTCAGTGCTCAGCTTTCTAAGGAAGTGATGGAGCACATGCTATACCATCAACTGGAGGTAAATTGCACTGTCTTTCTATTCTTTTTGAAGATAATGTTGGCGATTCTAAAACTCTTTCTTTTGTAGGGATCAATGCACAGTCTGAACTACTACCTCCACTTCAGAAGGTCTGCTAAAAACTCAGTTTTATAAACTGAGAATACCAAGAAGAAGCTTGAAGAGGCTGAAGTTGAGATAAACGAGTATAAGAGCTATCATCTCAACAGAGGAATGAACTCCTTCTTGCTGGGGATCAGATTACCAGGTTGGAAGCAAGGTGTGTTCAAGCTGACTCTCGAATTCAAGAATTAGAAGTCGAACTAACGGCCGAGAAAGCTAAGGGTCAGAGGCTGCTGAACGACTACTCCACCCTTGAAGATGAAGCCGCTCAGCTCAAAGAAAGACATGCTAAAGCTGAACTTCAATGTCGAGCTACCGAGTCTCGCATTAACTTGGTTTCTAAAGAACTCAAGGATGCTTAGAAATACTCGGCTGCACAATGCACAAGAGCTGAGTTGGCTGAAGGAAAATTAAAGGCGGTTGAAGACCATCTCCTGG
>NC_081542.1:30902531-31005044 GCF_901000735.1 Corylus avellana
AGACCGCAATTTTCTCTCAACGACCTGCAAAACATAAAACACCAAAACTACAACAAACATCAGAAAATAATAAAGCTAAAGGCATAGCAAGTGTAAATTTAGGGGTCCAAATATGCAATATTTAGCACTCATCACCAACCTTGCAATTTCTTGAGTGTTGACCATGGTGGCATCCTTGAGTTCTTGAATGGCTTGGTTATTGACCATGGTGGAATTCTTAAGCTCTAGTATGCACTGGTTGACTGTTTGCCTGAACGCATTGAGTGCGTCTTCCAACGATAAGTGTGATTGTGGCATTTGAGCGGTGGATTGGCCGGTTAGTTGCATGAAGGATTTGAGAGCGTCTTCCAACAAAGATTGTTGAGGAGAATAATTGCAAGGTGAAAGGGTAGAAGATTTGTTGTCGAACTGCAAATATTCAGGATGGTGCAGTTCATCAACTTGGGAAGCGTAATTTCCCGTACCATGAGCTTGCCATGAGAAATCAAAATGGTTGCTTTAGTTTGTGGTGTAAAAATTAGAATTTGACTCAAACCTTGGGCTGGAGAAATTGGCGTTCATCTACTCATATGAAAGATTGGAAAATTGTCCCCATGATGGACAATTACCAGAACTATGATAAGGGTTGGAGCAGTATGAACATCGTCCATGCGGCCAAAAATTGTGAGGGTAGTTGGTAGGAGCTAGTGTTCTACGACTATGAGAAGCATGTTGTACAAGAAAATTATTACAATCACCAAACAGAAAATTCATGCTTCACCCTCACTTTTTAGCATGCAAATATCCCACATAGAACAATAACCAAACGTTTTCCTCCGAAAATATTTTTTGACAAAAATATTTTGCCGACAAGTCCCGTGATGGTATTGTGAGTTATAAATATTACTCGCAAGTGCACAAGTTGTGTGCAATATAGCTTTTGCAATTGCGAGGTTGAATCCACATGTAATTGTGTTTTGAAGAACAAAATATAACTAAACTAATTTTATCCTAACCTAGTTCCAAAAGATTTTTGATTTTGAAAATAAATAAACATAAACTAAAGAAAAATAACAATAATCAAAAGATAAAAATACTAAAATTGTGGAATCCACACTCACCAAGTCAGAACAACACATTCCATGTTCATCAATACCATTCGAAGTTCTCACAAACAAACTCCTATGTGTGTTTTATTATGCTTCACAAATGAATTAAATCATCTAATGTATCCATCTATTACCCAAATTACAAAAGATATCCGGATTAAACCAAATCATCAGTTGTATCCGTAAGATAAGTCACAAATAGATATCCAATTTTATTTGAAGTAATAAAGACCCAAACAAATAATTAAATGAAACTCTCCTAAATCATCACATGTATTCGGGAATCACAATAGATATCCAAGAGTAATATCAATAATTGAATTAAAGCAAAACAATTGAATCCTTAAAAACCCATAAATTCAGATGATATTGACTTACATGAAAGTGTGTTGTTCTTCATCGGTGATGCTTCATCCTTAACCTTAGTTGAGAATTTAGCTATACATGATTGTTAAAAATATAACTTAAACCTAAAAACTAAACTAAAAGAGAGAAAAACTATAGAAATTCGGACTTTGTCACCAGCCTCTTGTTTTTTGAGGCTTAGCCGTCTTTTTACAGGGGATTCTAGGGCTTAAAACCCTAAAAACGGCGCTAGAGCATATATGGTGGGCGAGTGCGCTCGAGCGCATGGCCAGTACGCTCGATCTCACTCGGGCATGTGACTCTTCACATGCTCTATTTTTCACTTTAAACACGCTGTTTTCCCTCAGCAACCTACAAAATACTAAAAGCAAAGAACTAACACAAAACATTAGATTATGACACAGCCAAGGGATTAACAAATGTAAACTAAGGGGCCAAAATATGTAAGCAAAACTCAATCAGGTCCCGGCAGGGTCCTAATCAAGTCCTGAGCGAGTCTCGGGAAGGTCTCGACAGGTCTAGGCAGGTCTCGGGTGGGTCCCAGGCAAGTCCGGTCAGGTCCCGAGCAAGTCGCAGTCAGGTCAAGGGCGGGTCCAGTTAGGTCTTAGTCAAGTCTTGAGCGAGTCCCGGTGAAGTCCCGAGCGGGTCTTGGGCAAGTCCCTACGAGGTCCTGGGCGGGTGCAGTCAAGTCCTGGACAAGTCCCGGTCAAGTCCTGGCGGGGTCCTGGGCGGGTCCGGGGACTGCTTTGTCTAGTTCTGGGCAAGTACGGTCAAGTCCTGACGGGGTCTCAGGCGGGTCCCGGTCAAGTCCGGGCGGGTTTTGTTTTGGTCCGATTCGATCCCGGCGGGGTCCCGAGCGGGTGCTGGGCGAGTCCCGAGCAGGTCCTAGTCAAGTCTCGTAGGGGTCCTGGGCGGGTCTTGGCAAGGTCCGTCGATTTCAAAATGAGACGAAAACCGTAAACTATTTTTCGAAAATTAAAGAATTTTCGGTCAAAAGGAAAATATTTTCCGTTGACCACTATTTTACGTCGCAGTAAACACCGTAAAATGAGAAAATCATTTTCTAGAAACCATTTTACGTCAAAAGAAACGGAGCCTAAGTGTTACAATTTTTTGTTTTTTAATTTTCTTGGAGTATATTTTTTCTCAAGCAAGAATAATACTCATCATAAGTTCAAATCCTGAGTAATGATATTCTTTATACTTATTTGACATTATAGTTAAAATATGCCATTTCAATTAATGTGAAGAGTTGCATTCCTCTTTCACCATATAAGACTTTCGTTCATGTCTGCACAATGGTTGCCCCTCCCCATTGATGGAAATTAACTTGGGCTTTGATACCAACTGATGCAGCGCGACTTAGTAGGCTGTAAAGAAGAACAGCACAAAAGAACAAATATATATATATATGTATTTTTAGATCTTGATATGATCAAACGATCTAAAAAATCTTCTCTATACGCTAGATACTTGTTGTGCCAAATACCCACCTAAATTAATAGGCAAATACACGGTACGTTTTACTCGCAAGTGCACAAGATCAAAACGATAGTATAGTAGGCAAATATGAGATCATTCCCACGAGGATTGGTAAATTATGCTTTAGAAATATGAATTGTCCAGAATTGAAAGATTAAATTGAAATAATAATACGAACAAGAGTTAGAGTTTTGATATCCACCACTAATCATGCTCAATTAAGATAAACAATACTGATATACTTAATGCTTGCCAACCTAAGGGCATTGTATCTACTTCTTATGCTATTGATCTCCCTAAGTAACGAATTAGGCATGGAATGTATTCTAATTCTTTTCTTTCTCAAAGGATTTAGCATGGTATCTATTAAGTTATTCTTTAAGAAAGCATAAATCTATGGAAATTAACAAACACATGAAGCCTAGGGCATGGTATCTACTATCAGTTCTCCATGTTGATTAAACCAAGAACCCGTGAAGAGACTCTTTTGTCACTTTATTATGCCCAGGACTCGGTCATCCAAATTGACACAAATAACATAAATCCAAACACATGCATATGGTTGTCAAGCACCTTGATATGAGGAATTTGATTAAACAGGAATTAACCAAGTTAGATACTCAACTATAATTGCAGTAAATGCGCCAATATTGAAATCCTAAGGAGACATGATTGAGGCTTCAATCTAGCCCCTAACAAAGAGTTAGTTACACATAATTTAAATAAAAACAAAAAGAAGAAATCGAAAACACTTCTAGACTTGAGCCTCCAATTCTTATCTACAAGATTGTATATCTTTTCTAAAGCCATAGAGGTCTATTTATAGGCTTAGGAAAACCCTAGAAGCCCAGAAAACCTAGTAGACTCGTAGGTCAAAGTCCTAGTTAGAATAGGACTTTGAAAACCTAAGTTTAAATGAAAAAGAGGTCTGGCCGCTCTAGTGTGCTCGATCGCAAAGTGGTGCGCTCGAGCGCATGGCTGCGCTCGATCCTGGCTGTGATGCGCTCGAGCCTGGCTGATTGTGCGATCGAGCGCTGATGCACTCAATCTTTGTCCTTGTGTGTTCGAGCCGCTGCGCTAAAGCCTAAACTTGCATGCGATCGATCCCAAGCTTCTAGCTTTTCCCAAAAATGCCTTTTATGATCGGAACTTTCTAGAAACGCTTCCTTTTCTTCAAACAACCAAAAAACTACGAGAAGCACAAAAATGAAACAAAACATCACATAATAACCAAACTAAGAGATTAACATATGTGAATTAAGGGGATAGAATATAAAATATTCAGCACTTATCAATACTCTCTAGGATTTGAAAGAAAATCATGAAGAAACTCAACTCTGAGCAATCTTATTGAAATTAACTCAAATAATATCAAAACCTACGTTTCTAGCAGCTATAAGCATGTATTTATATCCCCCAAACCCTAACCCTGAAAATAAAAGGAAATTAAGTCGGTTTAGACAGTCTTGTTTGGGAAGACAACTCTTCCCAATTCTTCTCAATTTTTTTTCCTATTTTTTCGGTTGATTTAACACCACTAACACTCAACTAACATCTCCTGACTTTAAAGCTCCTCTTCCTCAATTTTGTTGAATTCAGCAACTAGATCATCGAGCTATCCTTCCAACCTTCCAGTTGCTTCAGTGTTGGCCATAGTGGCATTTGTGATTTCTTGAATGGGTTGGTTGATTGTTTGCCTGAACTCATTGAGTGCGTCTTCCAATGATAATTCTGGTTGTGTTATGGGCCTTGTGAATTGGTTGGTTAGTTGCATGAATTCTTTGAGAGAGTCTTCTAGTGAAGATTGTAACGACCTAGATTTCGAAACTCTTATTTAAATAATATTCAATAGATTAAATAAATATAAATAAATTAGAACAATAATATGTGGATTAATGATATTAAATAACTATTTGGTGTTAAAGGTATATTATATTGATTGTTGACCTCTCTTTGTGTATCACTTTAATTCTCTAATTTAGCTTCACAAATATGTTTATGGGCATAATTAAACCCAATTTAGTAAATAAATTACTTATAATAGTGTTTGGTGAAGTTGGAAATCAATTTGAAGCTTTTCAGTTTTTAGCCTAAAAAGCAGTGTCTTAATTTTCATACTGTCTGATGAGATTAAAACTGTTAAGGAAAGATATCAAGGCTAGCCACCTTGGTTGAAAGCTTAAAGTCTTCTAGTATTGATGATTATCATGATAATCATTTAATAAGGCAAGTGGGCAAGTGGGAATGCATGTGGTTAGGGTATTATTGAATTGGAAACTTTGTACAGGACAAAAATAGACTTAGACAAACTCGGATGAAGTCTAACCAAATATAAAATGTTCGTCTCGGAGTCCTCTATCTACGCTAGGTTCATTATTTTGGTTAAATACATCTCAACCCTTGGATCAAAAGTGTGAAAATGAATCCTAGCCTTTCATTCTCTTAGAAATAAAAGCCTAAGCTAATTCATTTTCACTTAAGCTTTTCATTCACAATCTTAGAACAGGTAAAATTGCTTGCTCCTCCTTCCATTTTCTTTCTTAGTTCTAAGCCAAATACCAAATGGCTTAAGATCTTTCTTGTAGTGTTCAAGTGTTCTTATTTTTCTAAACTAGCTACCTAGAGAAGATTTGGTGGAGTTTTTATTGGTAATTACCGGTGATGATCCATACTTGCAATCTACTGTAAGTATTCTTACCTACTGAGGGTGATATGGATATTCAATAATACATATTTTTGTAGCTTTATTTATAGTTTAATTTCAACTACTCACAACAACGGGCACTGTGTCCAATAATAATTGAGCTGATAAGATAGCCACCTTAAGAACAAGCTGGGTGGATTGCCGCTAGGAACTGTCAGTATCTCAGTGGATGGGGGTATATAACCGTCTAACAGGGCTAATATATAACTAAGCTGGGGCGGTGGAGTCACCGGCACCAAACAGGTAAATCTCTAAAGTGTGAGGGGCATAACAAACGTAAGAGGGTTGAGAGCTCATGACGAGAGGTCTGAAGTAAGATGATCATAAAACACAAACTAATACGTCACTACACTACCATTGTACTTTACTTTTATAAAATGTCTGGTCTTTTTATATAAATGATTCAATAATTATTTATATTATCGGGAATCAATTGACTCACTACTTCACAATATTGTAGTGCTTGCAGGAATGGACAATCAAGGTAATTCTGCAGTCGAGTTTGATGGTTCATTATTGAGATGTGCGAGATCTCATGTTGGTGAAGTTTTATCTAAAGTTTAGACAATCGGGTAGAATTGTATCAACGCCTTGTTCGGCATACTTTTGGGTATTGTGTAACAATCAATAGAATTTTAGTTGCATTGTTTTGTAATAATAAATTAGAAGCTCCGATTATTTAGTTGAATATTATGTCGTCTCTTTAAAAGTACCATTTCAGCACATTATATACAATTTTCCACTGTGAGATTATTTTGAAATCTCTAATGTTGCAGCATCATGCTTATGAATTTGCTAGCACAAATATCAGGGCGTCACAAAGATTGTTGAGGAAGATAGTAGTAATGGAAGATGGATTATCGAACTGTGAATATTCAAAATGGTGCAGTTGATGAAATTTGGGAGCAAAATTTCCCGTAGCATGAGCTTGCCACGAGAAATCAGAATGGTTGCTCCAGTCTGGGTTTTAAAAAGTGGAGTTTGATTCAAACCCAGGACTGGAGAAATTGGTGTTCATCGGCTCATGTAAGAAATTAGAAAATTTTTCCCAGGATGGACAATTATCTCAACTATGATAAGGGTTGGAGCAGTATGAACATGGTCCACATGGATAGAAATGGTGAGGGTAGTTGGTACACTACACAAATTATGGTCATTAGCGGCAACTTTGAGTCGCCGCTAATGACCAAAAAGTTGCCACTATTTACAAATAGCGGCGACACGTGGCCGCTATTTGGTGGTTGGTAGTAATTCGACGGTAATGCTAAATAGTGGCGACTTTCAAGATGGCCACTAATGAAAACTCATTAGCGGCCACTCTAGGTTGCCGCTAATATTTTTTTTTTTGCCGGAAAAAAAGGTTCAAAATGGTTCTACGGTCGCCGCTATTGGTATATCATTAGCGGCAACCGCCAAGTTGCCGCTAATTGTATGTCATTAGCGGCGACTCCAATCTCACCACTAATGATATAAGAAAATTAAAAAATAAAAATAAAAAATAAAAAGTGAATAGCGGCCACATGGAGTTGCCGCTATTCCTCTATCATTAGTGGCAACATATAGTTGCCACTATTTCTCCATCATTACCAACGACCTAGAGTTGTCGCTATTCGTCTGTCATTAGCGGCAACATAAAGTCACCGCTATTTCTCTATCATTAGCGGCAACTTAGTGGTTGCCACTATTGATATGTGAAAATTTAAAATAAAAACAAAATAGAAACGATCAATAGCGGTGACCCTATAGTTGCCTCTAATGATAAAAAAAAAATATATATATATATATATATATATATATATATATATATATATATATATATATATATAGAAAAAGCATCTATATATATATATATAACCAGATAATGACCAGCAGCCATTTTTCTATTGGTAGGCATTTTTTTTTTTTGGGGGGCTGATTATTTTATTTTTGTCCTTCATAGCTTATCAGAATGAGAGAACAATAGCTAAACATGATACACATGCAACTCTCACAGTATTCTCTGTTTTCAATTTATATCCAAGCATAAGATAAACATAAACAAATATACATTATAAAAAGAAACTATTCTTAAAATGATTTTAGTATAATATTCTTAAAACTCCACATGCATATGTAATCACAGCCTCAACCACTCTGTTGTTTCATCATGTATCCAATGTTCACATTGATTCAGTTGTTGTTAGAAGAACATTGCAACTAATTAGTCAATGGATGCTAAGACTACAGTACGACTAATTATAATGAAAGGAGAGAATAATTACAAGGAACTCCAGTACATGCTAGCATGGAATGTCTGGGGAAATAATTGAATGTTAGTTAGTTAGCATGATGGCTTTTGATCCAAGCCCTTAGCACGAACCTTTATCTCCTGGATAGGAGGGTTTTTCTAAAATGCAGATACCTCCTATACATAGACATCACAAGTAAGGTTGCAAGATCAATGGAGTATGCTTTCTTATAGTTTCCTACCCCATGCAAATAGTATGAATCCCTAGTGCTAATCAAAACAATGAGTCAATCGAAAGCTTGATATATACTTTGTGCAGGTTGGACATTGGAGATGGCAAAGAGGTTGATCTCAAAGATTGCCCAAGATCAAGGCTTCGGCAAGAATGCATTAAATATCTTGGACCAGTATGCTCCCGCTATTAACCACTCAATAGCAGTAAATTTATGTCGTCGCTAATAAGGCATATTTTTTATTGGCCTTTTCGTCAGGACCATTAGCAGCCGCTATTGACCCCTCATTAGCGGCAACTTTTTAAAGTCACCGCTGTTAGGCACTTAATAGCGGCAACTTTTTGTTGCCACTAATAAGGCTTATTAATTTTATTTTTTCTTCACGACCATTAGCGGCAACTTCAAACGTTGCTGCTATTGACCACTCAATAGCGGCAACTTTGAGATCTCGCCGCCGTTAGGCTCATAATAGCGGCAATAGTTTGTTGCCACTGATTGTGTTTAATTAGCGGCAACGTGTGTCGCTGCTATTGAGTGCCCAACAATGGCGACTGTGTGATGTCGCCGCTGATAAGTGGTGAATAGCGGCAATAATGGTCGCCGCTATTGGTGTTGCTGCTAAATATCAATTACTTTGGTATTTAGTGTCTGCTATTAACGGCAACCTTTAAAAGTTGCCACTAATGACCCTTCATTAGTGGCAACATTTGGGTCGCCGCTAATAATTTGGTCGTTAATAACCAAATTTCTTGTAGTGGTAAGAGTGAATGTCCTACAACTAGGGGTAGCATCAAAATTACCAAATGGAGAATTCATGCTTACCCTCACTCTTTAAACAAAACACACTTCCATATGAAACATTAACCAAATTTTTGTTAGTTTGTTTTTTATGTTTTTTTTTTTTTTTGGGATAATAGAATAAACAAAAATACAGAAAAGAAAAATAAAAACACAAAGCACAAAATGGACAAAAATAATTTGCAAAATTTGTTTTTTTTACTTAGCTGCTTCTAGTCTGTTGAGGCTGATTCTGGAAGTGCGCTCGAGCGCAGGTGAATGCGATCAAGCGCGAGTGTGCAATGCGCTTGAGTGCAGGCGCGAGATGGGTCGAACGCAGGTGCGATCGCCTACTGCCAGTGTGTTCGAGTGTGAAACAAATAATAATAAAAATAAACGAAAATTGCAAAAAGAAATGAAACAAAAATCTACCTAAAGTAGTAGAAAAATAAAATCAATTTAAACAAAAATCAATTTTTACAAACAAAAAACTCCCCGACAATAGCGCCAAAAACTTGATGTGCAAATTATAATTACTTGCAAGTGCACGAGTCGTGTGTAATACAGCTTATGCAAGTGCGAGGATGATCTATAGGGAATTGTATTTGTGAAATTTAATTTCTATCTAAACTAATCATATTTTAACCTAGTTCCGAATTTTGGGATTTTTGAATAAAGAAATAAACAAACATAAATTAAAAAAATGACAATAATCAAATGATAAACGACTAAGGTTTCAGAATTCACCTCACCAATCAAAGCACACTTCTCATGCTTAGTTCATACATCCGACAAGCGATTAGACCCAATGCATGTTCTATTACTTTTATAAAATCCTATTGAATCATTCAATGAATCTATCTCTATTACAAATCACAATGAATATCCAATTGAGATCAAATTATCCACTGTATCCGTTTGATATACAAATCACAATGGATATAAGTCTCAATCAAATTATTTGATGTATCCGTTGGATAAAACACAATGAATATCCAACATTTTCACGATTTATAAACAACAATCAATCATAATTTTGTCACACAATTGAATTGAAATGAACATACATTACATTAAACGACGGAATTGTATGAACAAATCATAAAAATATGCAAACAAAACAATGGTGAGGCTTCATCTTCAACCTTAGTTGAAGATTTAGCCTTTCATGACAAAATAAATCATAAAGAAACTGAAATACTTCATTGAAATTGACAAAGTTACAAAGGAATTGGAGTTCAAAGCTCCAAAAACCCAAAAAAGTCGAAAATTGATAAAGTATGGCTCCCCTGGCGCGTCTCCGTTCGTTTACAATGGAAAAATGTGATAAATTATTTTAGGGTTTCAGCATTGCTAGGTCGGTGAGTGCGCTCGATCGTAATCGTGCATCAAGTCTCCTGCGCTGCTCTACGAGTGCGATCGATCTCACTATATATGCGCTCGAGCGAACTACTATTCGGAATTAGCCAACTCCTGTGAATATGACTTTGTAGATATTTGAGTTAGCTTTCCAATGACACCAAGATCGCTTCAATCCGAGCTCTACAACTCTGGATATGCCTTTTTCATGGGACTCGTCGAGTGCGAATCATCGCTTGATTCAAATTTGTTGCCATTGCTCCCTAAAGTGTCTTAAGCCCCAAAATTAATGGAATGAGTTGCATTTTTCCCTTTAAATGAGCATTTTTTTCCCTTAGCAACCTACAAAATACTAAAACACCAAAACTAACAAAAAAATCAAAAAATAATAAAGTTAAAGGCTTAGCAAACATAAATTAAATGGCCCAAATATGCAATATTTGGCACTCAATAGGTTGCGAATGGTCATGAAACCATTGGATCCAAAGCCCACACACACACCCATTTGACCATAAAGTTAACCTGTATAGTAAGCCCATGGCCGTTATCCCGCACGTACCGGTATATCATGTCATACGATGTAATTAATCTTATCTGTCTTTTACATGCATGGTTTTACAAGTCTCACCATTATCTTGTTAAGTAGCATATTTTCACAGAAAGCACGTTTTCACAAAAAAAGAGTTCAAAGTAGTTCCAAATTGTATTTCATGAGAGTTGCAAAATATGCATGTTTGATATATATAAAATAGACGTGCATTGCGGGAAAAGTAACAACAAGCATCCAAGTGAGTTTGTACTCACCCGGGTTTTTTAATCCCTTCGAATATTCCCCCAAAAGTCATGGGCTCTCCAAATCTGTGGAAAACGTTCTATTAATCCCAAGTCCAACTAGAACAAACCCTAGACTCGAAAACAGGGATCATTGGGTGCTCGGCTAAAAAGGCCATTCCCTGATCCACCCTGGACCTAGGGACGAGCGTTCGTCCAGTGAGGTTCAGGCTGAACCTCCTTTGAACCAAATGCTCCCCGATCCTTCCTCTGACTAGTCCTAAAGCCAAAAAGGGTTTCTAACACTTCCTAGCTCAAAACAACGTCTCTAATCATAAAGAAATATGCTCAACAATAATGAGACGCTAACCTAAGCTCAAACTAAGTTTAAAGACAACAATCTAACTAGACGCTTAAAACTACCAACTAAGCTAACTATGAAAAGCATAACAACCTAACAAAACACAAGGGAAAGGCAGTGGTCACCTCAACAAGGCAAGCTCTCCACGAAGACCTCATTCTTCACCAAAAGCACACAAAACCTCACAACTCTTACAAAACTAATTTAGCATAGTTTCTCTAGGGCTCCAGGAGCTAAAATCATGCAAAGACTCGAATGGGCAGGGGGCTATTTATAGGGTGAAGAGGCTGAGGGTAAAATGGGAAATTTTTGAAAAGGGGCGAGCGTTCATTTGTACTACAGGGTCGAGCGCTCGTGTACTATATACAACATGCGAAAAATGCTTTTCAAATGTTGCAAGGGAATCTTTGAAAAGGGGCGAGCGCTCGGTGTACTTTTGGGTCAAGTGCTCGTGTACTATTTACAGCTTTTGTTAGTGGTCCCAAAAAAGTCAGCGAGTGATTGGTGTGGTCCACACATGAGCGCTCGTGTACTATTCACTGATTGCTCAGTGTTCAGTAAAATGAGCATAACTTTTGCTACAGGTCTCGGAATTGTGCATGGGACCCCCTTCGAAAAGCACTTTCCGACACAAATGTCATGATAACTATTCCAATATTTTTGAGTGCCTTCTTGGGATTCAAAAATCTAAGATCCCCTCTTAAAGCGGTGTTCCCAATGCTTTCTCGTCCTTTAGGAATTATTTCTTAACCTTCACACCGTAATTGACCCCATACTCATTGGACGGGACAAACCCCCGTTTGGACGGTCACTTAAAAATAACTGGAAATAAAATACGAAAACAACTGAAAACTAACTAAAAACTGAAACATAAAACAAGGCTGTTCGGACGGCTTGCGAACGGATGTCTCGGGTTTTACTATGGTGACTTCTAGAAGAAGCCCGTTCGGATGGCTGGCGAGCGGCCTGCGAACAGAGGCTCTTTTGACCAAGTAAACATCAGAATTGGAAAACTCTTGTGAAACATGACTTTGTAGATCTTTGAGTTAGCTTTCCAAGGCCGCAAAGCTTGCTCTAATCCGAGGTCTGAAACTCTAGACATGACATTTTTAGTAGAACTCGTCAGGTGCAAGTTTCCCCTTACATCATCGCTCTTCTTTATGGAATCCTTATCTTTCCGGTCTACAACATTCGGGGAGTGGTTTTGCATCCATTTTGCCTTAGTTCTTTGATTGACTCTTGATTTTGGGGAAAATTGTGCATAATTTTAGTTTTGTTTGTCTTTACAAACCCACTACGCAACTATGCATCAGTTGAAATTGGAGTGAAGGTGCGTTGCATCTACTACCCTAATACGATAATGTAAGCTTATTTTTCTGTATGTCGCTGAATTTGACATCTACCTATATAGGATCCTAGGCTTCTAATTCAAGGATAAGAATTGCTTTGTTTCCAAATAGACATTCTTGTTTACTAATGCTTTTTTTATTCATTCATTTTTAGAGCAACAATATTCTTAAATTTGCTGGACTGTGACAAAAGGTAATGGTGAAAAGACGGTTATGGTTAGCGGTTATTGGCTAAAACTGTTAAATTTAACCGCTATTTTACTAACCGCTTCTGCTAACCGTCTAAGCAGTTAACCGGTGGTTAGCGAGTTATTTAAACGGTTAGTGGTTAACCGTTTTTTAAAGGAAAAAATATTTTTTAAATAATTTTGCTTGGCTCTGCTAGCCGAGCTCGCCTGCCCGGCAAGCCAAGTACTCGAAGCTTGGCTCTTGGCTAGCCTAGCTTGAATATTCGACTAAGGAAATATTTAGGGGATTAGGGAAGGACATGTACTTTATATAGATGAGTGAAGTTGGAAATGGTGGGTTTTTTTTTCGATGTGGGACAAACAAGAGGCAATTGAAAACACATGTGGTTGTCCGTGTGGGACAAGGCCAAGAGGCAAATTGAAAAACTCACTCTCCATGCGTCACTATTCTTGGCTTCATGCCCAACTCATCTTTTTAAAAACTTAATATTACATTATTTAACATACAAACAATATATTTTTATTGTATATTAAATAAATTATATACAATTAATATATTCACTAATGTTACTTAATATATATATATATATATATATATATATATATATATATATATATATATGTTTTAAAAAAAGCAATTAGCGTTTAGTGATTTTAAAAACATCACTAACGGCTAACTGCCTAGTGGTTAGCGGATTTTACTAACCGCTTCCAAAAACTGTTAGCGGTTAGTGGTTATGGTGGTTAGTGGTAAGCGAGCGAAGGTGCTCCTCACTCCTACTTGTTGCCTTTCACCCCTAACAAAAGGTGGCTCTCTCATACTTTAGCAAATACATATCTTTAATTGGGAGAAAAATATCAGGGGTTGTGCGCCATGATAAACATAGCATCAGTTTTTGAAACAACAAATAAACATGTGCATTCAAGAGACAAATCACATACTTCTGCTTTGTACAGGGGAATGCGAAGTGTTCTCCTAGTATTAGGTGGGTATTATTTTTTTAAAAAGCAAAAAAGAAACTTGTTACACTGATCTCTTATTTCTCTCACCTTTTATAAAATAATATCCACCTAGAACCAAGAGAACACCTAGCATTTTTTTGTTATACACGTGTCACTCGCTCAGTTGGAAAATTTTAATGCAAGCCATTTTTTCAGCCATCCGATATTCTCCATCATTTAGTTAGGTATTTAAGTAGGTGAAAATGCTTGAGCTTTACAATGGGAATGACAAAAATCAATCCAATTAATAGTACCAAATTGAATATCATGGCTAGGTAAGTATACAATCTCAGACTGCTTAGAGAAGACGAGCGGCATACCCTCTGCTACATTCTTTGCAATGGCTCCATCCATCTTCTCTTCCTCTGTGTGTTGTTTTAGTTCATCAGTGCTTATTGGAATACCAATCTCTGGATCTGAATAATGTTCTGCATTTTCATGGTGGAGGGGAAGGTGCTCCTCACTCCTACTTGTTGCCTACAATACAGGAAGTGTAGATTATTAATACCATATTAATTCCCTAAAAGATTTTATAAAAAAGAAAGTTTAAAAAGAACAAAAAACCCAGCAATTAAAACCTTAATATCCTTGGCCTTTTTTGGATCTTTTTTCTTCTTTTTATCCTTTGATTTTCCCTTTGTAAACTAGATTTTCTAGATGTGCCTGCAACGTTAACAGAGAGATTTAATTACTACAAAAACATCAAGCCGTAGGCCAACAAGATGGCAAGAACATTCAACATAACCTGCATAAATGACTTGAGCAGGTGCACAATTATAGGCCGGTAGTCATAAGCAGATGCAACGCCAATTTTCAGCTCAGTCTGTCTCATGATAGCTTTTCTCACCAGGATCAAACCATCAAGTATGTGAAACTGCAAAACTGAACATGGTGAGACCAAGAAACAAGCTTGATGTCAACACCCAAGAAATTATACAACAATGAGGAACTCTGCTTTTTTTTTTTTTTTTTTTTTTCCCATTTTCTACCATTAATTTATACTTTGGATCATCCATGGGAAGAGGATTCCATGCTCCAAATTTTATGAAATTGGGGCATTTGGATCACCATGGTCAAGGCAGTATTCAAAAGCAAAATATTTTTTCAGATGATAAATGATCAAGCTTATAATTACAAGTTTTACCCTATATCCAAAATTTATTTGAAAATCAACCAGCATGAGTTAAACCAAGTCCTCTTTACTGCAACAATTTCTCCAAGTCTGAAAGCACATTTGAGTCCAAAGGCTTGAATATGATATCTTAAATATTTGTAATCAAAAGGTCCAAAGCTTAGTCAACTGATTGAATACATAGAGAATTTGAATTAACACATGCACGTTTATCTGAAACTGCAATTCTATATTTGATTTCTGATATGAGAGAGCTCAGATAAGGATTTATTCAAGTTTTCCATCTATAAATTGGACACTCACCTCTTTACTCAACCCCAGTTTCAGGTTAAAGATTGTTTCTTTTATGAAAATTATGTCTGCTTGTCCTTGTTTCAGGATTCCCGAAATGCTTTTCAACTTCGACTTAGTGATTGTAAACTCAATGGTATCTGCCACGGCATCAACATGCCTCTGCAGCTTCGACAAGAGGGATGCGTGACTTTGTGGATCAGGCTCTGAACTTTGCTCCCTTTTCTTTTGTTCTTCCTCACATATGCTCTCCAACTCCATAAGCACTTTCCAGCATAGCATACGAACGTGTTTTTTCCAACACATTTTTTGAAAATGGTTAAATTCCATTTTAAGAATTTTGAAAAGCTCCATTACTTGATTGTTTCTGGTTTCTCTCAGGCTTGCCCATGCCTGCAACCGCTCCCCAATGGCAGAACCCGTCAATAACCAAGTAACAAAAGCAACACCATCAGGCAGCTCAGCATTTTGACGAACATCAACAGTAGAAGTTACTGCAGTTCCATCATCAGCAATGGCATCTTGATATGTACTGGGAATTAGCTCTCCCCGCAACAATCTCTCATCCAAAAGGAGACAAGAGAAGTTACTGCTGAAAACTATCCTCTCTTTAACGCAAAATGCCTGTTCAGAATCTAAAACACTCTCCTCTGCAGTATAATACAAGCCACAAGAAGAAGCCAGCGTTTCTACGAATTCATGGACTGTGCAAAGCCGGGGAGCATCCAAAAAACATATACAGAGGAGTGTTTTGTCCAGTCCATGATTCTCAATTTGGGATTCTGGAATGTGAGTTTTCAGTTCTTCCAAGGCATATCTCATCAACTTCTGGAGGTGTCCCACTGAAAAGCATCTGTTTCTCAGAAACAATTGCAATAGTCCACGAATTCTCTCAAGGATCCCCCTGCGCTCACTATCCTCACACAATGGCCACTTCTGATTTTCATCAATTTCGATCAGAAAAACTTCAGGGTCACCTTCTTTATCAATTGGGTCACCAAATCTTGACTCGTTTTCCATTACCTTAACCGAGGCAAGGAGATCCACGGGCTTCCAAACACCATTTTCAATCATCTTAATCCACTCATCACCAATTTCTTTTGGTATATTAGCCTGCAATCTCTGTGACAGATTCTCCATATGCTTACCCTTAAGATGCTCCATGGTCAGTTCACAGTCTCCAAACCTCTCCCCGCAACAACAGCACACCCAGAAAATCCATTTTTTCTCCTCCTTAGCAAAGTCTACTGCTTCCTTCAAAACTGCCTTTGCCAACGTATTCTTACTAAAATGTGCTGTAAGCTCTTTGATACTCACTTTCAATAATCCCCACTTCATTTCAACACTCATAGCGTTCTTCCAATAAGTCATAACTCTCTCAAGCGAAGGCAACCCAAATGTCGAAAGATTTCTCTGCTGTAAGAACCTCGTCGCCACAATATCAGCCTCTACCTTCCTCACTCTCTCCATTACGTCCTTAATTTCCATGTTTAAATTCTCACTTCCAATATTCTTGCATTTCGCTATCAACTTCCTGAGTTCTTGTTTCACATTCTCTACTCGCAATTCTTGGCTCGAACCTTTGAACTCTTCTTCTGGGAAGAAGCTATCTTTAAGAGGGTCTACTGGGTCTTCTATAATCAAAGCGCGCTTGCATTCTTTTATTACTTCTTGGTAGCCATTCTTTCCGTCGAGTGCTACTAACACGAAGAGAACTTGGGCGTATAAAAGTGGTAAGGAGATTGAATTCGGGGAGAAAGCTAAAGCTTCCATGGCCGAGTCGGCGGCGTATTTGAGGTGCTCCTGTTTTGTGTTAGAATCGCCAAGAAGAGAAGCGGTTTTGAAGTGAATGGCGGCGTGTGTATGGTGGAGAATGACAGAGTTGTACGGGTTGTCGTTGTTGTTTCTGCCGCTGTGGCGGGAAATTGAGTCTTTGATGAGTTTGAGCGCTTCGGTGTGGTTTCCACTCTGAAGGGAAGCGATGGCGCGCCCACATTCGAGCTTGATGGAAGAAGCATCAGACGGTGGAGGATTGGTGGAAGCAGAGGAGCTGTTCTTTGGGGCCATTTTTTGTGTAGGTTTGGAGGGAATTTTCTAGTTTGAAGAGGGAAGAAGCAGAGAGCCTCTTTCCAAAAGAGCGAGTTGGATGGGGCGGGAGGTGGGGGGTAAAGTTGGAACTTGGAAGAACTGATTTCTGCTTTAGCGATTTTTATTTTTTTATTTTTTTTCCTCTTATTTTGTCGGTTTCTTTTATTTGAATACTTCTAGGGAAAATCTGTAATTAAAGTATTACAATTTTTCGTTTTATAATTTTCTTGTAGTATTTTTTTCTCAAGCAGGAATGATCTTCACCATGAGTCAATGTGATAATCATTTTACATTATGGGTTAAGCGAATCTGACGTGTTTTAAGTCATTTTGGAATATCAGCCAATCAAAATACACCACTTCAATTGATGTGAAGAGTTGGATTACTCTTTCACTATATAGAGGATTTTTAGGTTTTATGTTTGTTGAGGTCAGCCTTTTATTTTTCAGTTAGAGTGGGTGGGTATATCACTTGCAGGTTATATTTACTTGGTAGATAGCATAAGAAGTTAGGATTGTGCAAGAAAAAAACAAAAAACCGACTACTGCCTACTGACCGACACTGCCCGACACCGACTTACCGATGGCTGGTAGGCGACAAACTTTTTTAATTTCCAACATTGTTGATTTGATAGGCAGAATAACGTTTAAAAAGTTGGTATTTTATTTCGACTAAAACCGAATTGACATTATTGACACAACTAAAAAAAAGTATGATCCATTCAAAATCCTAAAGTCCAAAGGTCCAGCCCTAAAAAAAATCCTAACTAATCAAACATTGAAATTGGGCTAAAAAAAAAAAAAAAAGCTAGACCGAACAGCTAGGGGAAAGGCCTTTCCTCTTAAAAAATTGACAGGCCTGAGGCTATTTCGAACTTACCGACCATTACCGTCACCGACTTGGCGATGACGGTTTTATTCCTTGTTCAAAAAAAGTTAGTGAAAAGAGAAATGATTTTTTTTTTATTCAAAAATTGGTTCTCAAATGATGTGTCACAATCACATAAGTTAGTAACACATTTTTCAAAATAATAAATCTCATTGGATGGTGATGGATGATTTGAGAACCAACTTTTAGAGAAGGAAAAAAAAAAAAAAAAATAGAGACTAGTGAAAAATACCAACTTACATTTTTTTCAAATGCCCCTACTAATCTACTATCACCTTTTTATCCAAGTCTCAGCCCTATAAAAAGTATGATGCCCCCAAACTCCAGATAGAATATTTCAAAATTTTCAAAAATTTGCATTATTAAATATAATCCAACGAGAGCAACTAATATCCACCAACTCTGATAAGTGTTAAATATTGCATATTTGGACCCCTTTATTTACATTAGTTAATCCTTTAGCTGTGTCGTTATTTAATATTTTGTGTTAGTTTTGTGTTTTTAGTATTTTGTAGGTCATTGAAGAAAAACTGCAGCTTTAAAGGGAAAAATGCGAAGTTTGAAAGAAAGCATACTTTGAGAAAACCTAGATTGTGTGGTTAAGTCTAACCAAATCTAAGGAAAGGTTAAATCAGATTAAAGTTCAGATTGGATAAGATTTCGGATCGGATTCAAATTCAGATTCTGCACACGTCTTAGTATTTTGACCATAACTCTCCACTCAAATATCGGATTGAAGTGATTCAAACGGCATTGTAAAGCTAGCTCAAAATACTACAATTTGTTGTGAAATAGAATGTTCGTAATTCGGACGGGTTTTATGTCAAAATCGCCCCGCAATTAAGAGACACAAATTTGGACGAATCCTAGTCCGATTTCAGACTTCTATTTTGACAGGGAGACAGACTTCCGAATTATCTAGGTTTACTTGGGCTTCTAGGACTTCCCAAAGCCTATAAATAGACTTCTTTGCATTCAAGAAAAGATACACAATCCCAGAGAGCAAAATTCTTTTGTTTAGGTTTAGGTTTAGGTTTAGGTTTTATTTTTATGTGGAGCTAAATTCCCAACTAAGGTTGGGGATGAAGCCTCACCGATGAAGAACATCAATACTTTTATGTAAGTTTTTATTATTCTGATTTTATTGGGTTTTATATTTTAATTGTTTTACTTCTAATCAATTGTATGGAGTGATTCTTGGATATCTCTTGTGATTCAAGGATACATGTGATGATTTGAGATAATTTCATATGATTGATTGCTTGGCTTTTAACTCATAAAAATTGGATATCCCTTGTGATTTGTTCTACGGATACATCTGGTGTTTCAATTGAATTTGGATTCCTTTTGTGATTTGGTCAATGAATGGATACATGGGATGATTTTGATTAATTCTTTGAAGCATAGTAAAACATATCTATGATTTAATTTGTGAGAACTTCGGATTAATATTGATGAACATAAAGTATGTTGTTATGATTTGGTGAGTGTGAATTCCCAAACCTTAGTACCTTTATCCTTAGATTTACTTATTTTATTTAGTTTATGTTTATCCTTTAATTTTCAAAACTCAAAAATCAAAACCCTTTTGGAACTAGATTAGGATTTAATTAGTTTAGATATAAATTGCTCTTTCAAAAATACAATTCTCTGTGGGATCGACCTCGCACTTGCAATCCATTAAACTACAATCGATTCGTGCACTTGCGAGTTAAATAAATTTGCACAACAAACTCCATCACATAATATTGAACTAACAACTTGTCTTAAAACAATAACCGAACCAAAAATAAATAAAAAATATTAAATCATTCATTAATTACAATATCAACCTCAAATAACCGATACAATAATAAAACTCTTCAAGGAAAAATAAATAATCAAAGCAAATTTAAAACAACTTTTAGAATCCTCTGGAACTTCTTGGAGTCTAGAGCGAGATGAATTCTATTTACCATTTGACTTTTAATCTATTTGTGATTTTAAAAGATACATTACAATTAGGATGACACTAAGAGAACACTAAAAGAGCATCTAGCATTTTCCTTTGAAAAATGTTAAGGAGATAAAATGAGTCACTTTAATAAGTAAAAAACGTTAATTGTGGGTGTGAAGTCAAGCCATTTCATGAAACTTACCGTTTTACCTGTTTCAAAACATTAAATTTAATAAAAAGCTTGTAAACAAGTAAAATCCATACAAAATATCGAATATATCTTTTTCTATTTTACTTAAATATTATTATTTTATTAGTTTTAAACCAATCAAAAAAGAGTAGGGCAAAAAATAAGCTTAAAAAATTATATAACTTCAGTTTTCTGGCTCTTGGAATGAGATCCTGATCATCTCTAGTTCACTTGAACTGGATAGGAGCCATTGCTTTAATAAACTCGAAGGCTTAAAAATAACCACGTCATCAAATTGTGATGGACCTGCTTCGCACCCAATTGTTCTCTTCTTCTCCACAGAATACCCTCTTGCTCTCTCTTCCACCAAATGTGTTTGACCAGTTTTCCGAATGATGATGTGGGAGGGGTCTTGTGAATAGCCCGAAGCCTGAGGAATCAACTGACTACAAAAGGCAAAAAGAAAGGATCAAAGCTGCCGGCGTTGTCCGGCTGGGGATAGCTCCGATGCCTAAATTAGTCATAGTGTTTAAGAGAAATATAACTTTGAAGATTGATGGGTCAGATGATACCAAGCAGAGATATTCAGTTTTTGAGAGGTGGAAAAAAGTAGTTACCAAAATCTGAGAGGGGACCCTCCTTTTATAGGCATCGGGTCTGTTCCTGTTGACCAGATACTGTAGACTTTACCGAGGATCCACGTGTCAAGTAAAATATTGAATAAAAATTAATAAATATCACACAGGCATATTCAATGTTCTGAAAGTAATATTTGATAGTCTGCTAAATGCTCGGTTAACCAAGCATTTGAACCGAGCGTTATATATATGCCTGGCTCAGGCAAATATAATTTTACCAAGTGTAAATATGGTGAACAGTAAAATAGCCGAGCTTTAATGATGGGCCGTTAGATCATTTTACTGGGCCCAACATAGCTGACCCATGATCTAACAGTTACCCCCCAATTCCCTAATCTGACAGATTACGGAAATTTCGTACTTCTGAGAATGGGTTAGTTGTTTTTATAAGTTCGGTCTTTCCTTTGGTAAAATAGATCGAATTGGGCTCTTAAATTCCAAATTTTTGAAATTTTGAATTTTCAAAAGATAATAATTGGAACATTTTAATGATTTACCTCCGCCTTTTTGAGAGCCACGCGTTGAGTTTCTTGCGATTAAAACTTACGGTAGCCACGTGTCAGTTCCTGTATGGAGAGTAAAAATAAAAAACGCCTCTTGCTGAACCCTAGTTTCTAGGGCCGTAATTGCGCCGTTTCAGTTTTGCTTTCCGAAAACCTTTAAAAACTCCTCATCCCCTTCGCTTATTCTCCACTGTTACCCAGCAGAAGCCATTGTTGTTCATTCTGAGCTTTTGTTGTTTTTCTCCCTATCACTTTCAAAAGTGGCACTTCTTCATTCGAACCTTTCTGTTGAGTACTACTTTTTAAGAGTAGTATATTTCAGAACCTCGGTCGAGTCTGTTCCTTCGGCCGAGCCATTTATCCACCCAAACTGTCCCGTACTCCATTACCTCAATTTCATTCTTCCTCTAATTGAACCCTCGGTCAACCGTCTTCACTTGATTGTTGCCCATATTCTATTGGTCTTTCTTCCATCCCTCGTCCATTAGCCCATTTTCACCGATACCTAATGAGTCGTAGAGTTGAAGATGTCCCTAGTGCATTGGGTGCTTTACACCGGGTCACATGGGAATCAAAACTGTCAGACCGCAATGAGCCCGAAATTCGCCAAATCTGCCATCTCCCCAATTTGGTTCGACTGGGCTTTGATATCGATAGTGTTGGAGTAGTGGTGGACGTCGACAGTAACAAAATTTGTGTCTACTTGGAGATTCGGATAGGACTGAGGCTTCCCCTCCCAAGGATAGTTCGGGGGCTATTGAGTTATATTCAAATAGCTCCTCCGAACGGCTGGAGAATCTTCTTCACCTGTATGATCGTTTGGCCGAAAATTCTCGGGGCAGATCACCCCCTCACTGTGGTGGAGTTTCTGAAGATTTACCGACTGACCAAGTGTCCCAGGACTGAGTTTTTCTTTACTTTCCAGATTCGAAAGAAATTAAAGCTCCTCACCTTCAGGCCCACCTATACCAGTAATAAAGGGTGGAAAGATGAATTCTTTTTCTTTCAAGGTGATTGGGAGTTTTCACCTTCGGAGGTTATTCGAGATCCGAGTCTCCCTCGGGAAACCATCGCGAGGTATAAACCGAGCTTCACATTTTATTATTTTCCCTTTTTGCAGCAAAGCTAATCTTGACATCTGTTTTCAGGTCAACAAGAACCGAGTTTAACCAGGGAGGAGACGTAGCGTGTAAGGGACTTACTGAGGTACGCCGAGCTTCATCCATTGGAGATGGATTATGATGTCTTGATGACCGAGGAGAATAAGGCATTGTACTTATGGACTCATGCACTTGCGAGGTTAGTGGAAGCTGCTCCACCGAGAATACCACCTACCAAGATGCCGAGAAGGTCAACTGCCGAGACTGCCGGCCTCCAAAGAGAAAAGCCATCAGAGCTGAGGAGCCTTCTAAAGGTAAAGGCAAACGGAAAGCCGGAGATGGTTTTCCGAAAAAACCTTCGGCACTGATTGCTGCAAGAGTTTCTCTGGTGATCGCCGACAAGCCTAAGGATCCTAACATTCCTTCTTTACAGAAGAGTAAGAAGAAGGAAAAGACCACCGAGGGTAGCTCGCAAGCAGAGAAGAGTAAGAAGAAGGCAAAGACTACTGAGGGTAGCTCGCAGGTAGCAGGGCCAGTTCCCGACCTTGAGTCGGAAGGGGTGGCAGTACACTCGGATGTTTTACACGAAGAAACAAGAGGTGGTATAACAAGTGACCTGGGAGCCCCTGAAAAGAGACCTGCCCCGGGGGTAGAAGCACCTGCTCCTTACATTAGAGCATACTCGGAGGTTCTTGGCGGGATTAGGGAGTTCCTGAGTAAAAGAGATAAGTCAGCTCAGGATGCCCTTCTCGCAAAACAGCCTCCCCTATCATCTTCTCATACACCTGTTAGGGCTGAAGTTTCTGCTCATGAAGTTTTAGAAGTCGAACCAATTTCGGATGTTCCTCTCTCCTCTACTCCTACCGAGGCTGTGCAGCTAAGTTCTTCTGACTCCGAAGAAGAACCGGTGGATGTTGGTCAGATTCTCAGAGATATTGCCTCACACATGCCAATAATACCGCCGCTTGCAGTGGTTTTTCCTGATCAGGCCGAAGGAGATAGTTTGTTTATGCATACCGAGTTTGCACACACCGAAACTGCAATTGCCGAAACTCAGGCTGCCGAGGAACCTATGAATTCTGAACCCTCTATGACCAAGCCTGTTGGTGAAGTACAAGTGACTCTGGAGCCTATAATTTTGGAGCTTACCACGGCTGAAGAGGTGGCCGGCGCCCATGTGGTTTATGAGCAAGTGAATACCGAGCGTGCTGCGACTGCTAATGAATCTGAAAGAGTATCAACTGAAATCGGAGGTTCATCACAGCTGCCAAGAGATAATTCTCCAAATGAACCTGTAAGGACCCCTACAGAGACCCCAAGAGCAGCCGGTCCATCAGCAGATCGCACACCTGACCCGATTACTTGGTCATTTGGGAAACCTCTTACTCGGCTGGGTGTCAATTGGCTCTGAAATCCCTTTGTTGCTTTAGTCAACCAGGTCGCTGCTAATAGTTCGCTGGAAGTCAGTGCTCAGCTTCCGAAGGAAGTGATGGAGCACATGCTGTACCATCAACTGGAGGTAAATTGCACTGTCTTTCTATTCTTTTTGAAGATAATGTTGGCGATTCTAAAACTCTTTCTTTTATAGGGATCAATGCACAGTCTGAACTACTACCTCCACTTCAGAAGGTATGCTGAAAACTCGGCTTTAGAAACCAAGAATACCAAGAAGAAGCTTGAAGAGGCTGAAGTTGAGATAAAGCGAGTACAAGAGCTGTCATCTCAACAGAGGAATGAACTCCTTCTTACTGGGGATCAGATTACTGGGTTGGAAGCTCGGTGTGTTCAAGCTGACTCTCGAATTCAAGAATTAGAAGTTGAACTAACTGCCGAGAAAGCTAAGGGTCAGAGGCTGCTGAACGACTACTCCACCCTTGAAGATGAAGCCGCTCAGCTCAAAGAAAGACATGCTGAAGCCGAACTTCAATGTCGAGCTACCGAGTCTCGCATTAACTTGGTTTCTGAAGAACTCGAGGAAGCTCAGAAATACTCGGCTGCACAATGCACAAGAGCTGAGTTGGCTGAAGGAAAATTAAAGGCGGCTGAAGACCATCTCCTGGTGCCTCGAAAGAAATGGAAGTCAACCGAGAAGAAGTTAAAAGCTGCTGAGAAGAGGAATGAGAATTTCAAGAGAAGATTTTCCCGAGCCAAAGAACAAGTGGTTAGGTATAAGGATAAGGCTCGGGATTTCTATAAACAACTCTCATTTGCTTCTTGGGGCCGAGACTATGGTTGGGGCACAGGTTTTATCTCAGGTTTTGAAACTTTCCACAGTTGGTCGAAAAATCCTCCCGAGGGTGTCGATCTTGACACAATTAAACCTGAAGATGTTCCTCCCACAAAAGAGGCTATTTCAAAGATTGCTATAATCGGCCAGGAGCATATGCCTGACTGTAGAGGCATTACAGTTTTTGGCTTCAATCCGTTTACTCGGCATCGGACTGGGGAATCTTCTACAGCAGCCGAACATCTTGAAGCTGGAAAATCTTCATCTGATGACCCAGAGAAGTCAATAACTATATCTGATGAGGAATGGGACCATGCTTGAGATGGAGCTACTTGATTTTCCCAGATGTAACTACTAAGATGATATATCTCTCTTTTGTACCTAATTGCTTCATTTTGATAATGAAATAGAAATATTTTTGAAAGAGACCAATTCTACACGTCAACTCTGCGTATTAACTCCATAATTCATGTTATGTATACCCCCTTGATTTCCATAGTTTATAAATTCAATTTATAACAATGGGAATCTTAATGTAGTGTAAATAATTTCGAACTAATGCCAAACATTGGCCGAACCAATGTTTATAAGTATGTTTACACAATGCTTGACTTTTGGATTTGTGGATGAACCACATGTTTTACTGCGATGTATGTTTGTGAGAACATTATGTTAAAATACAATAGTTGAACATTTTGCCTTAAGAGAATGCTTGGTTCGACCATGTCTTAGGAGGGAGAGTCCTTGGCGTAAAGGTTTAGACTCGGAAAATGATGTGGTTTAGACATGCTTATGAACTTCATCCTCGGGCAAGCGCCTTAGTGATATTTCAGCGAAACAAGTTCGGGAAATTCTCCAGCTATATTTCTCCGAAGTAGAACCTTTCAGTAAAGGTTAAACTGGCAAGGTATTTTCCTCAGCTGTAATTTTGAACTTCTTCTTCGGGAAAGCGCCTTAGCGATGTTTCACCGAACTGAGTTCGGGAAATTCTCTGGCTATATTTCTTCGAAGTGGAACCTTTGAGCTAAAGGTTAAGTTTGGAAATTGCTTCGTTTCAACTATGTTTCCGAACTTCTTCCTTGGGAAAGCGCCTTAGCGATGTTTCACCGAAATGAGTTCGGGAAATTCTCCGGCTATATTTCGCCGAAGGGTTGAAAGTACTATATAAATAGTTAATTTTCTAAAAGGTGATTCTCGGAAAAACGCATGGTCCAGTGATATTTCCCGAGAGTCAACTGGAGAATTTGGTCTGCTGTACATGTTTAAGACTTTCTGTATGATTATAATCTCAGATAATTCTTCATTTTTGAACACTTGCTTTACAACGAAGATACAACAAAAGACGAATTTCTGAGACATATAATACTTATACAAAATATTTCTTAAGATGTTCCGCATTCCACGGTCATTGGAGTTGTTTTCCTTCAGAGTTTGCGAGATGATAAGCTCCCGCTCTGCAACATTTGATCACCTTGTACGGTCCTTCCCAGTTCAGAGCTAATTTCACATCAGCTGCATCTTTGTTGGCAAGGGTGACTTTCTTTAGGACTAAATCTCCAACTTGAAAACTACGATGTTTGACCCATTGATTGAAATACCGAGTTACCCTCTGTTGATATGCTGCCATAGTAATCTGAGCCTGATCTTGTTTTTCTTGTTACAAATCTAGATGTAGCTTCAGGCCCTCGCTATTGAGTTCGGGGTTGAAAGTGTCTACACGAAAACTTCTCGACCCAATCTCGCCTAGAATGACAGTCTCGATTCCGTAGGCTAAAGCATAAGGAGTTTCCTCAGTTGGAGTTCTTCTAGTGGTGTGGTATGCTCATAAAACCTCGGGAAGATCTTCTGCCCAGTTCCCTTTGTGCTGACCGAGCTTCTTCTTCAGGATTTTGAATATGGTTTTGTTCGTTGCTTCTACTTCTCCATTTGCTTGAGGATGTCCTGGAGATGAAAAATATTGTCGAACATGACGCCCGGCACACCAGTCCCGAAAGGAATCGCAACCGAAATGTTTGTCGTTGTCTGTAACAAAGGCATGAGGAATTCTATATCGACAAATAACATTCTTCCAAAGAAACTTCTCAATATTTTTCGTTGTAATGTTTACTAAAGCCTCTACTTTTTCCCATTTCGTAAAATAATCCACGGCAACTACAGCGAACCGAACACCCCCCTTTCCTGGAGGTAATGGCCCCACTATATCCACCCCCCATTGTGAGAATGGCCATGGTGAGGAGACCGAACTAAGTTCCTCCGAGGGTTGCTTAATGTTGTTAGAGAAATGTTGACAGTTGTCACAAGTTTTGACAATTTGCAAGGAATCCTAATTCATATTCGGCCATAAGAATCCTGCTCTAACAGCTTTGTGTGCTAACATTTGAGCTCCCGAATGACTGCCACAGATTCCTTCATGGATCTCTCGAAGGATATAATTACCTTCTTCTTTAGAAACACACTTGAGAAGAGGTAACATAAAACCTCTTTTAAAAAGGACGCCATTAAGGAGAGTGAACCGAGCAGCTTTCCTTTTTAATTGCACAGCCTTTCTCTTATCTCCTTGAAGAACTCCTTTCTCTAGGTAACTGACCATTTCTTCGGCCCAATCTGGGATGACCTCAATAGCTAAAACCATGACATCCTCGGTGATAGGAGGCTGTTGCAAAACTTGTATCGGTTGGTCGGTTTCTCCTACTTCATCCTCAGTTGCCAACCCTAGCCGAGCCAAAAGGTCTGCCTTCTCATTCTCCTCCCTTGGGATTTTAATAATGCAAAATTTTTTGAAAACCTTTTGCGTATCCTGGACTTTTGATAAATATAGTTTCATTTTATTGCCCTTAGCCTCAAATTCACCACGAATATGGCCAACAATCACCTGAGAATCACTCCGTATTTCTAAAAATTCCGCTTCCATCTCTCAGGCTAAGCCGAGCCCAGCCAATACTGCTTCATATTCTGCCTCGTTGTTAGTAGTCTAGAACTCTAATCGTAACGAGCTTTTTAACTCTCTTCCATCTGGTGTGACCATCACCACTCCAGCTCCACCATTCTTCTTTGTAGAGGAACCATCCACATAGATCACCCATGTTTTTTCTTTTGGCCAAGCCTCCAGGTCTTGCATGTTGGTGAACTCTTACCAGAAAGTCTGCAAGCGCTTGGCCTTTGACAGCGTTTTGTGAAATAAACTGGATATCGAACTCACTAATTTCAACCGCCCAATTGACTAACCGACCAGACAGATCCAATTTCCGAAGCACCTTTTTTAATGGATACTCGATTAACACATTAATGGTATAGGCTTGGAAATATGGTCGAAGCTTTCTAGATGCTATCACTAAAGCAAAAGCAAGTTTCTCCATTTGAACATACCTTTCCTCGGTGCCATGCAATGCTCGGCTAATGAAATAAACTGGTTTCTAAACTGCTTCCTCTTCCCGAATCAGAGCCGCACTAACCGCGGTTGGAGACACCGCTAAATATAGATATAACACTTCTCCCGGAATAGTTCGGCTAAGGAGAGGTGGGATGACCAAATACTTCTTGAGCTGCTCAAATGCTTGTTCACTTCGGACCACTCGAAAGCTTTCCGTAAAATTTTAAAGAAAGGAAGACATTTATCTGTGGACCGAGAGATGAAACTATTCAATGCTGCGATTCTACCGGTCAATTGTTGGACCTGCTTTGTATTTTTTGGAGATTGCATATCTAATACTGCTTGAATCTTCTCTGGGTTGGCTTCAATCCCTCGGCTTGACACCATATAACAGAGGAACTTTCCAGATGAAACTCCAAATGCACACTTTGTGGGATTCTGCTTCATCTTGAACCGTTTCAATGTTGAGAACGCCTCTTGTAAGTCTGCCACATGTAACTTGCTCTTGACTAGCATGTCATCGACATAAACTTCCATATTCTTCCCGATCTGCTCCTGAAACATCTTGTTTACTAGCCTTTGGTAGGTGGCTCCGGCATTTTTTAGACCAAAAGGCATGACTTTGTAACAATATAAGCCTCGGTCAGTGATAAATGTTGTTTTATCCTAATCAGATGGGTGCATGAAGATCTGATTGTAACCAGAAAACGCATCGATGAAGCTCAGCAGCTCATACCCGGCTGTTGAATCAACTAATGAACTAATGTGCGGCAGTGGAAAACTTTCTTTCGGGCAAGCCTTGTTGAGATCGCTGAAATCCACACACATCCTCCATTTCCCATTGGATTTCTTGACCATTACCACATTGGCCAACCAATCGGGGTAATATACCTCTTCAATAAACCGAGCTCTAAGTAACTTGTCCACCTCCTCGGCAATTGCCATGTTTCTCTCAGGGGCGAATTTTCTTCGTTTCTGTTTCACCGGTCTTACCTCCGGATTAATATTCAAATGATTAACAATATCCTTAGGATCAATCCCCGGCATGTCCTCAGGGGACCATGCAAAGACTTCTAGATTTTCCTGAAGGAAACGAATAAGGCCCTTCCTAACTTCTGGAGTTAGTTGGGAATCGATCTTCACGACCTTTCCTTCGGCTATCGGTATGTCCACCAATGGTTCGGCTGGCTTTTTCTTTAACTGGATCTTCTTCTCACTGCCCAAATTGCCGATTGTCAATAGTGCTGATACTGGGCACTTCTTTAAAGATGTATTATAACACCTTCTGGCGACAACTCGATCACTCTTAACCTCGCCAACACCTTCGGTTGTTGGTAATTTCATCTTCAAATGATAGATAGAAGTTGCAGCCTTCAGTTGGTTCAAAGCTGGGTGACCGATGATCACATTGTATGCCGACGGTCGGTCAATCACCAAAAAATCCACCATGATTGTGGACTGTTTAGGAGCGGTTCCTGCTGTTACTGGAAGAGAAATCATTCTGATGGGTTGAACACGCTCCCCGGCAAACCCGATTAATGGTGATAAGAAAGGCTTCAACTTCTCTCTCGGCTAATGCCCAGTTGTTGAACTACCGTCCAATAGAGGATATCAGCCGAACTTCCATTGTCTATCAGAACTCGGTGAATAGCGTGGTTAGCTACTTTCAAAGTTATCACCAACGCATCATCATGTGGCATTGAAATTTCTTTCGCATCTTCCTCCGAAAATGCCAGAACGCTAGGATCCTGTCTCTGCATCTTGGAGGGCTTTTCAAGCGAAAAAAATTCTTCCATTCTCACTTGTTTAATGTAAGCTTTCCTTGCCGAACTGGATTCCCCTCCACCAGCCAATCCTCTAGAGATTGTTCGGATCTCCCCAACGATGGTTTGATTCTTAGGACCCTGTTGGTTGGTCTGAGGGGTCTTTACAGGTTCATCGCGCCTTTGTCTTTGATTGCGTGAGCTATCATTGTTCGGTCCTGAGCTACACCCTAACCGATGACTCTGTTCGCCTAGAGGATTTTTCTCTCAATCCTTCTCTTCGACTATGAACTTCAACAACTTCCCATTTCTGAGAAATTTTTCAATTTCAAACCGAAGACTTATACAAACCTCGGTATAATGCCCGTGATCATTGTGGTATTCGCAAAACTTCTGAGTGGTGCGATTCTGGGGAAGTGCTTTCATCTTTCCGGGCCATTTGAAGCTCGAATCCTTCCTGACCTCCATGAACACCGTATAAACAGTTGTATTTAGAGGTGTCCATCGTATATATTGTTGCTGTTGATTTTGCCTGGGTGGTAGCTCAATCTTCTTTTCTGGGGTTCTCACCTTCTGATGATCTCTCTTCTTCTTCTCCACAAAAGTCTTCAGCGCTGCTCTAGCCGAGTCAGAAACAGGTCTACTTCCTTCGGGTTTGGACTTCATCAAAGCTGAGATAGTTTCTTATTGGTTAATGAATTCTTTGGCTTTGTTCGTGAATTACAGAAGAGTACCCGAAGTTGATTTCTGAGCTAATTCAGCCATCAATGGTCCGTCAGCCTTTATGCCATGCATCAAAGCTGAGAGAACAATTTGCTCATTCGGGGTTTCCACTGTCAGCTTCTCCCGATTAAACCGTAACATATAATCTTTTAAAGACTCGGTTTTTCCTTGTATGATAGATAATAGGTAGGCTGGATTTTTCTTCCTTTTCCGAACAGCAAGGAATTGACCTAAGAATTGTTGTCCGAGAGAATCAAAATTGTCAACAGACTTAGGACTCAGACCTCCAAACCTTTCTTCAGCAACACCCTCCAGAGTTAACGGAAAAGCTCTGCAAGCTATTTCGTCTGGAGTAACGTGAAGAATGATATGAGCTCGAAAACTCTCCATATGATCAGAAGGATCCCTACCTCCATCGTACTTGGTGACCCGAGGCATCTTAAACTTGTCGGGAAGAGGAAACCTCATTATCCGATCAGTGAAAGGCAGGTTGGTGTACTGCATAAGATCTTTGGCTGCAGACTGACTCTCACCATTTTCGAATAGGAAAACCATCTTCTCATATTTTACCTGGAGATCCCGAACATCTTTATTTGTGACCACTCCTTCAGGGTTTATACGATGAGGACAACTTTGGTGAGGGCGACTGTGATGAGATTTGGTATGACCAGTTTCACCATGGTGAGACTAGCTACCGAGATGCACCTTATTAAAAGATCTTTCTTGACGAGAATCTTTCTCGGTTTGGACGGTGGTATGACTTCCACGTACTGAACTCTCAGCAGCTCGCCGGACCGACTGCTGTTGAGTTGGTGATGGTGGCTCCTGGAATGCTTCTTCTCGCCTTTCTCCGTGCAACAAACCTCCTCTAGGAGTTAACCTAGAGACAATCTCTTCATTTTGTTTCTTCATGGCTTCCATTGATTCGGCTATTCGCTTCATAAAACTTTCCAGTAAGGCTGTTTGGGTGTTTGGGTTTTGTGATGTTCTAGGAACATCAGTTAGAACATTTGGAATGGGGTGCAAAGGTGTAATAGAGATGGATTGTGGAGTATTAGGATGTGGGGGTGTGTTCACCATGTCGGAATATTGAGATTAGTAAGAACCGATAAAAATCGAGTTCCCACAGACGGCGCCAAACTGTTTCAGCAGTTTTCCGAATGATGATGTGGGAGGGGTCTTGTGAACATCCTGATGCCTGAGGAATCAACTGACTACAAAAGGCAAAAATAAAGGATCAAAGCTGGCAACATTGTCCGGCTGGGGATAGCTCCGATGCCTAATTTAGTCACAGTGTTTAAGAGAAATATAACTTCGAAGATTGATGGGTCAGATGATAACAAGCAGAGATATTCAGTTTTTGAGAGGTGGAAAAAAGTAGTTACCAAAATCTGAGAGGGGACTCCCCTTTTATAGGCATCGGGTATGTTCCTATTAACCGGATACTATAGACTTTACCGAGGATCCACGTGTCAAGTAATATATTGAATAAAAATGAATAAATATCACACTGGCATATTCAATGTTCTAAAAGTAATATTTGATAGTCTGCTAAATGCTCGGTTAACCGAGCATTTGAACCGAGCGTTATATATATGCCTGGCTCAGGCAAATATAATTTTACCGAGTGTAAATATGGTGAACAGTAAAATAGCCGAGCTTTAATGATGGGCCGTTAGATCATTTTACTGGGCCCAACATAGCTGACCCACCATCCAACAAAATGAACTCCGACCTAAGAAAAAACTATCTCATAAACTCAAAGTATACTGAAAAACACAACAAATCCCTGCAACAAAAGGTCGGAGGTTTCAATCGAGAAAAACAAACTGGTGAGACAAAATACTTCTCAGGCCTAAGACAAAGGCTCACCATGAATAAAAGCCCATAGTTCATAAGGTACATCAGTAAAGGCCTTGTGAAGACTTTATAATCCAAAGCTCTAAGGAGGAAAAGCTAATCGTCACTCAGATCCACCTCAGAATCAGGCGGTTAGACACAAGATCGTGTAGGTCCAATAATAAGGGATGCCCAATCTCGGCTCAACAGACCCAATCTTGCCAAATAGAGTCTAGGTACATCTTGAAATCGCCACATAACCTCTCTAAAGTTTATAGTGGGAAATATCTACCAAATAACAAATCCCATACATTGAGAAAGTCAAGTGAGAGTCTTTTTCCAACCGACATATCCAGCTATTCTATAAATGGAATAACTAGACACGGTGAAAAGCTTTATGGGCACACATTCTTACACAGTGAACTCAGCCTATATTACTCTATTATCTACTCTCACTTAATATAATTCTAGGTGAAACGACGATCACACCTTCAGTTCGCGGCCTTCCATCATTGATTCATTTTTTACTCTTAGCAGGCTTTGGAATCAAGTTGGTACCAGGGTTGACAACTATTTCAATAGTTGATGCCATTTATGGGAACGAGGATCATATAAATGATCCAATGTTCAAACAGGACAAAGTCACAAATGATAGCCATGAGATTCCAAGGCCAACTTGGAAATCCTCACAACATGATGAACGATCACATCATCCCTCCACACCTGCCATCCAACGTACGCTTGGGGATGTTGGAATCTAAACATGGCATATATCGGAAACAATGGAGCTCCTGCAGCAATGGATCCTCAAGAATAACACAAGCAAAAGGATTCATTGGACGCAGAAAATCATCCTGAAACAACCCTGCGGACCGGAAGGGCCGATTGATCCCCACGGAGAAAGCAGGTTGACTGATGCGAGAATGGATGCATCCCAAGCCAAATCGGAAGATATGGTACAACGGCTAAATGGCTCACAAATTTTCCAGCGATGGCTTCTGAGGACCAGACTTACCTTTCACCAAGAAAGTACACACGAAACAATGAACACTCAATCCATGAACACTCTGCTCATGCCAACACATCTAATGGCCAACAACCCCATGAGCTCGTGACTCGAACAAAGATGACAAGTATTCCTATGCCAGATTGACAAGGCATCGACGACAATGGTGGCATTCTTTAAGTACCCAGTCATCAATCAGTATTCTATAGTACCAAGTCTCCAAGCTGCATAAAAATCATCACCAAAAGACATATAATCCCAAGTTTAAAAATGAATTCCAAATAAAGAGAGCAGAAAATTAATGGAGAAATAGATACCAGAGCATGACTCTCGAAGCAGCAAAGAGATGAACTCCCAGAGCCTGGAAAAGGCTTGTACGGAAAAACTAGTCCAAGTTAGAGGACATCCACCACACAGAAGATACCCAAACATTCCGAAAGCGAAAATGCTCCAGTAGATATCCAAAGCGACAATTGCGGCAACAAGCCCAAAATCCCAAACAAATACGAAGAGCCAACTGATCAACACACTAACCAGTAAAGCTTCTAAAGATACCCACGTAATCACGAATTTCTTTAGCTGAGATTGCAAGAACCACTGCAATGGGAACTGAAACGCGAAGATGAGGTGCAGGGGTGTGAGCCACAAAGCCACTAAAGATGTTCTTTGTGAACTGAATTTTCCGGAATACTGATTGCTGCTTTCTCATTAAGCTTAAATAGAAAAACAAGAGTTACACTTATAATCCATCATCAACTTTAACAACATAAGTTGATGTGAATGACATATCTACCAACGTAAAGTAATACTATCATAAGACTTAATACATGAGAGGTATAATCTAGAATTAATCACAAGAGAGGTGGTTGAATGCAAACATATTGCTTAAGAGTTATCTGTTTGCATTCAATGATGTAATACAATAGAAGTAGGAATAGAAGTCTTAGAAGAATCACAGATGCGCTCGAGCGTAGTACTAAGTGTGCTCGAGCCAAGATAGGATGGCAAGTAGCCGTTACTAGCCATCACATGTGCGCTCGATCTCTCTGAAGCTTGCGCTCGATCGCACTCATGATGTACTAGTGGAACATTTACTATAGGGATAGCAGGCTCATCAGCATAATGCTTAACATGCCCCCTCAAGCAAAAAGGGGATGAAATCCCTTGTAGCTTGGATTTTAGAAACAAAAGTCTAGTTGAAGACAGTCCTTTGGTGAACACATCTGCAATTTGGTCTGCTCTAGAGATGAAGGAAACTGTGATGTATCGGTTAAGCACTTTTTGTCTGACATATTGATAATCAACTTCTATATGCTTTGTTCTAGCATGATAAACTGGATTGGCAGCCAAGGATAATGCACTCACATTATCACACCAAACAACTGGTGGAATTGGAAGAGGAATCTGGATTTCTTGGAACTCTAGAGGAAAATACATCGAATGGAGGAAAATTTAGTGGAGTTAGAAAGCTAATTCAAAAGTTTACAAAGTCACTTTTTAAAAAAAAAATTGTTAATTCTAATATTTACTAGGTCAAAACGAGCTAGAGAAAGGAGACTAAAAAGTTAGGCAAAAGCTAGCGATATAAGTTGCAGTTCCTTGGAATGCCAGGACAGCATTTGGCGTCTCAAGTTGCAGTTCAAACTAAACTTGGAACGCCAAGAAAGACAAGAGGTAGTATCGAGCGTCCCAAGTTTCGGGTTTTATTTACTATAGTTACTTGTTAACGTTATGAGTAACTTAAGAACACAATTTTCGATGTATTTTGAAAAACTCTAAACAGATAAATATCACAATTTTATGCGGAATTAATAGATATTTATCAAAGCAAACAATCACCAAAATATAAACAATCACACACAAAGATTTTGGTAACAAAGAGGAAACCTTTTAGAAAACGTTCTAAAAGTAAAACCTCTCCGGGGCAGCCAAACCCAGGAAATCACTATCAAAAGATTACCCAGAGATTACAGACACTAGGAACACTTACAATCCTTTGCAAGACCTTGAGTCTGTAAGATCGACAAGCCTCCAACTTGTCTCCTCGCTCACAATCTTCTTCAACGTGATTCTCCTTTATCGGACCCTTCCGATAGACTTCAATTAAGCACACAATCAAAACTAACAAAAATCCTCTAAGAGGAATCAATTTGGCTCACAACAAAATAATCACTCAAGCACAGCCTCACACGAATTCTCTGGGGGTGAAAATCCGTATTATACAGATTTGTAGAGATCTATATATATAATAGCAAGACCCCTAGTCTAATTAGGACTCAATTACATTTAAATTAAACCTAGCCTAGTCTAATTAGGACTCAATTACATTTAAGTTAAACCTAGCAGACTATGGGCCGTCCGGACGGTAAATGGGCTCGTTCGGACGGGCTCTAGGGCAACATCGCTTTCTCCGTTTTTTTGGCGTGGCATGTTTAGACGGACTTACAGACGGGGTTGTAGACGAGGCTCTCGGGAGAAATCCCGTCCGGACGGCTATGAGTCCCGTTCGGACGCCAAAGAGATTTGGCACACTTTGAATCCATTTTGATCACCGAACAGTTAGCCAATAATTAAAACTAACATATTTTAATTAGTATCAATGTGAAACACTCGGGGAGTGGTTTTTCATCCATTTTGCCTCATATCTTTGATTGACTATTGGTTTTTGGAAGAATTGTGTGTCATTCTAGTTTTGTTTGTTTTTACAAACCCACCACACAACGCTACGTCAGTTGGTATTGGAGCAATGGTGCATCTACTACCCTAATACCAATTAAAGATAATGTAAGCTTATTTTTCTATGACACTGAATTTAACATATCCATAAATAGGATCCTAGGCTTCTAATTCCAGGATAAGAATTTCTTAGCTTCCAAATAGACATTAATGTTTACTCATGCTTTTTTTATTCATTCATTTTTACAGAAACAATATTCTTAATTTTGCTGGACTGTGACAAAAGGTGCCTCTATAATACTTTAGCAGCTACATATCTTTATTTGGGAGAAAAATCTCAGGGTTTAGCGCCATGATTGACATAGCATCAGTTTTTGAAACAACAAATCAACATGTGTATTCAAGAGACAAATCATATTATTTTTTAAAAAAAAGCAAGGAGAATGCTAAGCGTAGATTAATACAATATTAGTTCCCTCAAAGATTTTATAAAAAAGAAAGTTAAAAAAGAACAAAAAAACCAGCAATGAAAACCTTAATATCTATCCTTGGCCTTTTTTGGATCTTTTTTCTTCCTTTTATCCTTTGATTTTCGGTTTGTTTTTATTGCAGTATCAAGAGCAACATCTGCAGAGAGAACTTCTAATGCAGCATCAGACTTCTCAATGGCATTTTTGTAAACTAGATCTTCTAGATGTGCCTGCAACATTAACAGAGAGATTTAATTACTACAAAAACATCAAGCCGTAGGCCAACAAGATGGTAAGAACATTCAAGATAACCTGCATGAATGAATTGAGCAGGTGCACCATTATAGGCCGGTAGTCATAAGCAAATCTAACGCCAAGTTTCAGCACTGTCTATCTCATTATAGCTTTTCTCACCAGGATCGAACCATCAACTATGTAAAACTGCAAAACTGAACATGGTGAGACCAAGAAAGAAGCTTAATTGATTTCAACACTCAAGAAATCATACAACAATGAGGAACTCTGCTTCTTTTCTTCCCATGTTCTACCATTTTATACTTTGGATCATCCATGGGAAGAGGATTCCCTACTTCAAATTTTATGAAATTGGGACATTTGGATCACGATGGTCAAGGCAGCATTCAAAGCAATAATATGCTTTAGATAATAAAAGATCAAGCTTATAATTACAAATATTGAGAATAAGGTTGTATATTGAATCACATGGAATAATGTACAGAAGAGGCCTATATATAGGCTAATAATAATAACCTACACTACAAAAAAAACAAGATTTACTAACGCTTGGAATAGAGGCGCTTTAATAAAACATCCCCTTATAGGGACTTTTTATTGTGTAAATGACACAAAATAAAATTAGCAACGCCTGCGCAGAAAAACGTCCCCTTAATTCGGGACATTCCAATAGAGCATGCCTAAATTTAGTTAATTAAGTGCGTCTGGCTAGCAAGCGTCTTTAATTCGGGACACCTGCTATCCAGGCGCCCTTAGTTAGGGGTGCCTGCCAGCCAAGTGCCTTTAATTAGTGGCGCCTGCCAGCTAGGCGCCCTTAATTAAGTGCACCTGGCTGGCAAGCGCCCCTAGTTAAGGGCGCCTGGCTGGCAAGTGCCCTTAATTCGGGACGCCTGCTATCCAAGTGCTCTTAATTAAGGGCGCCTGCCAACTAGGCGCCCTTAATTAAGTGCACCTGGCTGGGAAGCACCCTTAATTCGGGATGCCTGCTATCCAGGCGCCCTTAAGCACCCCTAATTAAGGGCACTTGGCTGACAAACGCCCTTAATTAGGGGTACGGTTGCCAGCTAGGCACCCTTAATTAAGGACGCCTAGCTGGCAGGCGCACCGAAATTATTTTTAGTTATATAGGGGAACTAGCTACTCAAACATTAAGTTATATAAAAATAACTTAAACACAATAAAGGATAAAAGATAAACGAAGAACAACATAAAATTTGAAATTCTAATGTTGGCTTATCTTTTATCCTTTAATATTGGCTTATATAACTTAAACACAATAAAAATTATTTTATGTTGTTCTTCCTTTATCTTTTATCCTTTTATAGGGGAACTAGCTGCTCTAACACAACTCATTACCGTTGACTTAAGAACATATATATGATTTCATAATATACATTTGCATCTATTTATATATAGGTGAGAATTGATTAACAAATGAAGATGAGCATGCAGCTGATGCAGAAGGCGACCATTGTGGATCATCACAAAGTATGTGTAGATCTTCATATCTTAGTCACTTGTAATATAATCTAGTTATATATAGGTTTGCACTTTCAAAATAGTTACATATAGGTTTGTAATTTAATATTTTTTTTTTTTTTTTTTTGGTTTTATCATTTGTAGGTAATCATTAAGTGACGTATGTATACTTGACCTGTTAGGTTGGGTATGTATTTGACGCTAAATGCTAAGCGAACCCGTTGATATATTTTATTTCATATGCAATATACAATTTTTGTAAACTCTTTTAAGAGGTGGTACACTTTGTATTTATGATATCGTTTTTTATATTTTATTTTATATGTATGGCACAATTTTTCTTAACTCTTTAAGATGTGGTACACTTTGTGTTTATGATATAATCATTTTGGATTTAGATGTCTTATGAGATATGAGATTGTATATATGGATTAGATATGCATTGTGAGATATGTATAAGATTGTATGAGATTGATGAATGGAGAAAATATTTATGGATTAATCCAATATTTGTGGAGAAAATACGCAATACAATATATATCAAGAGAAAATAAAAACTATATATATGGATTGTATGGGGAAAACATTTTCTCCATATATTAATTATTGGAGGCGCTTCGCGGTGTGAAAGCGCTCCCATATAGAATAGGGACGCTTTACACGCAAGCGCCCCCTTTTATGAAAGGGGGAGCTTGCCCACCTGAGCGCCCTCTTTTTAGAATGAGGGCACTTCCAAGGCAAGCGCCCCCTTTTAAAAAATGGGGCACTTTGTTCCAAACGTCCCATTTTCGAGGCGTTTTTAGTAAAAAAAGGTCTCAAACTTAAATTCTAGTCGCCATAAAAACCAATGTGTCCCAAATGCCCCCAATCAAGCGTTGCGAAATCAATAGAGATGTTTTTTTGGCAAAAAATGTCCCACATAACCATGTCACTAAACCTTATTTTTTTTGTGGTGCTGGTAGACTAAGGGAAGGTAAACCTAGTAGACCTAAAGTACGTAATGAAGTAAATAACTCTTAACATAATATTCTTAACAGCCCCCCTCAAGCTCAAGGTGGAGTGCGAGAGACCAACTTGAGTTTGGACATAAGATCACGAAAACGCCCTATAGGATGTGACTTTGTAAAGATTTCCGCGAGCTGATCACGGGACGTGACAGAATGAAGCTATAGTGAGCCCTGAAGAAGGTGATGATGAACAAAATGACAATCAATCTCAATATGTTTTGTCCGTTCATGAAAAAATCATTATGAGCAATCTGAATAGCACTCTTGTTGTCACAGTATACAAGAGTAGCAGAAGAAAGAGAAACACCCATATCCTGTAATAGCCATCGCAACCAAAGAAGCTCCGCGGTAGTGTCAGTTAGAGCACGATATTCTGTCTCAGTGCTAGATCGAGCAACAACAGTCTGTTTCTTACTTCAGCAAGAGATAAGCGAGGTGCCAAGTAGGAAACAGTAACCAGAGGTAGAGCGACTTTTTTTTTTTTCTCAAAGTTATTAATAATAGAATGAATGTCAACAGAATTGTATGATTGTTTACAAGATTACAAGATTACACTTGAATAAAAAAAACACTTCTCATCTAGCAAATAATGCAATGAGTCACTGAAACCATTTTTTATCATCAAATTTCTGAAAATTTTTATTTTTTAATTATTTTTTAATTTTAACCAATTTGTAACGTGTCAAAAAGTGACGTTACCATAAGATGACGTGTCTATTTAGCACGTCATCTTATGGTAACGTGGCATTTTTGCCACGTCAACATATGGTGACATGTTAAAAATGTCACGTTACCAATAATAATGATAACTTGTTGTCTTTTAACACGTTATAATTTAGTGACGTGGCAACAACTAATGAACAGTTGCCATGTCACTACGCCCACAAGGCCGGCTTTTATAGCGCTTAAACAAAGCGACTTTTGGGAATAAAATCACTATTAAAATGAGGAAAGGAATATTTCCTAAAATGACAAAAAAAAAAAAAAAAAAAACTACAAAATATTTATTTAGAGAAAAACAATGGATTTTGGTCCCAAAGATCACACTCACAAAGCGTAGCTTCGTAAGCGATTTGGGATTGGGATTGAGATTAGGATCATACGTGCGATTTTGATATTCGGAAAAAAAGTTATGTTTGATTTATTGCCATATATATATGCCCAATATTACTTTTCTTTTTTTTTCTTTTTTTAAATTTACCAATATTACTTCATTACATGTGATTCTATTGATTCTTGCAGAGATGGAAATACATAAGGACCACAAAGGCCATCGCCCCTCCCTTTCCTCTGAAAACTGCTATAGTTATAGTTAATGTGCAAAAAAAATTATGTTTGGCATCTCGCAATAAATAACTAAAAAAAAAAAAAAAGAAGAATCCATGTGATTAGTTCCATGTTTCGGCCCAAAGAATGCCGTAAAGCTTTGATCAGCTTAAATGATCTAAGGGTTTGCCGTTTCGGTGAGGTTGCAATTCTCCATATAAAGCATGGTTATCAAAAAAAAAATGTTGACCATATGTTTATATTTTGTTAACAATGACTAGAAACTAATTTTATTTTCTATTCATTAATTTAATTTTCAATCTTAATATATTTTTAATTGGGAAATGCTTGGTGTTCTTCTAGTGTCCTCACAACTGTGATGTGGCTTTTAAAATCACTAATAGCATGGTGTACGTCTTTCCTATAAGAATTGCCCTTTTATCTTAGCGTAACTAATATATGCAAGGCGGGTTTCAATGTCAATTAGTCATGTTTTACTAAAAATGTCATATCGCGAGTTTTCTTACATCGAATGAGGCAAGGCTAGATTGGGAGAAAAATGTCTCTCTCAAACTTTAGCAGCTATATATCTTTAGGGAAGACAGTTGGGAACACATGTCAATTAATGATGTAGCGTGACTTAGTGGACTCTAGCGAAGAACATCAATAAGTAGCAAATAAATACTTCTAGATGTTGATTCTATTAATGATCTAAGAAATCTTCTTGGCAAAACTAGATACTTTCTAGGTTTTGAAGGAAAATAGAGGAATAAACTCAACTCTGAGTAATTCTTACTAATAAAAATCAATAATCATCATAAACTGATAAACTATAGGCTATAAGCATATATTTCTAGCCCCAAGACTCCCAAACCTAATAAAACATGACATGAATACCCACAAAACCCTAAACCTAATGAAATAACAAAATAAAGACTCCCAAAACCCTAACCCTAATAAAATAACAACATAAAGTCGGTTTAGAAAATAAAACAAACTGACGGCTACACAATCTGCATCATTCTCCCCTTGTTGGAGAGAATTCGTCCTCGAATTCGGTCAATTCTTTCCACGGTCCTTCGGATGCCCTATCAACTCGTTCCACTCTCCCTTCCTCAAGATCAAAATAAGACAACACCCCATAATAAGCGTGATGCTCCTCATCATCGGAATACCTTGACGGTTGTCGTGATGGCCCCACACACCACTTGGCAATACTTCGGATTTGCCATACTTCTCTCGCTCCTTTTCCCTTTCATGTGCAATGAAAATACTCAAGAATGGGTCAACCATTGTTTCCCTTATGAACATATAATTTTCCTCATCCGCATAAAACTCACCATAATCTTCGTTAGGAGAATTTAAAATATCTTCAATCTTCACCATTAAAATTAGGCACTTCACATGAAAGGTCTTCACCACCCTCTTCATAATCGGCGATGTCATCCATGGGCTCTTCCTCTTCCAATTGATCATCTTCGGGGTAGAGGCTGGCAAACATGGAAAAAAACCCATCTTCTTCATATCCTTCCGCGTCCAATTGGTCATCTTTTTTGAGGTAGAGGCCGTCAAACATGGGATAAAACCCATCTTCTTCGTGCTCCTCCGGGGTTTTTTCCTCTTCCCATGAATCATCTTCTTTGGGCTCCTCATCATAGGTTGGTGGGGAATCCCAAGCCACGAATACTTGCAAAGGATCTTCAATATGTTCATGTCGGAACTCGTCATCAATGAATTCGGATTCATGAAACTCTCGATCCACAGATTCTTTTTCCTCCTCCATAGAATATGGATTCGGTTTATGGATTTGTGGTTGGCAAGTAGGGGTCCAATTGGCCAGTCATGGACTCTTCGCCTCGCTCCATGTTTCCCTAAATACTTTTTTTTTGTAGGAATTTTTTATTTTCTTTGTCACAACCACAAACCATTGTCTCCAATTTTCTGACTTCTAGCTCATGGTATAACTATGGGGCAAGAAAGCGACTCGCATATATTTCAATAGTTTCTCCCAACTATTGATCTTCAATTTGCCTTGCCGCATCCAAGTTTTCTTTAGTTTTTGCCACCACGCATCAACTCTTCCCCATAATGTGCGTACCACCAAAGAGACTCATCGTTCATCGGGCACCCCGTTGAATTCAAGAACCTCTTCAACAGCCAACACCCAATCCAGAAATTCCTCGGGTTCTAGATCCCCGTCGAATTCCAGAATATTGAGTTCGAATCTACTCACCCGCCGATTGGCATGAGCTTGCGCAAGGTGCTGACGTCCATGCATTCAGCGCTCCGCAAACAGGTTTCTAGATCCGTTCCCATGTTGACCACACAAGTTGGATAATTGGGTAGTTAGGTCTTCAATTTGATCCCTCATAGCCCTGAATTGATCCTCCGTGTGTTGCCAATGTTCAGCAATAGATTTGTCTTCCGCCTCTGCGAATCGCGGTCTTGGTTGGTGATGACAAACGTTCGGCCCATCACTCATGTGCCGCAAGTGAATTGCCGGTTGCTTCTTACATGCTGTCTCTGTGCGGAAGTGCACCTCGTTCATGTTTGCAAAGCGGTTGCTCCTCCCCATTCATGGAAAGTAATTTATCTCTGATACCAACTGATGCAGCGTGACTTAATGGGCTGCAGCGAAGAACACCAATATGTAGCGGATAAATACTTCTAGATCTTGATTCTATCAATGATCTAAGAAATCTTCTTGACAAAATTAGATACTTTCTAGGTTTTGAAGGAAAATAGAGGAATAAACTCAACTTTGAGTAATTCTCATTAACAAAAATCAATAATCAACATAAACTGATAAACTAGAGGCTATAAGCATGTATTTATAGCCCCAAGACTCCTAAACCTAATAAAACATGACATAAATACCCCAAAACCCTAAACATAATAAAATAACGAAATAAAGACTCTCAAAACCCTGACCCTAATAAAATAACAACATAAAGTCGGTTTAGAAAATAAAACAAACTGACGGCTACGCAATCTGCATCAATTAATCACATCAAAAGCAACAAAAAAAATCTCATTCCTTAATGAATTGGAATTCAAAAACAGTTTGGATTTGTGTCTGGCAACTAGGGTTTAGTCTAATTAAAGATCTTCTCTTCAATTCTGAATTATGGCACTACTAGAAAAATGGCATATACTGGCGCTTATTTTGCTGACACGCAAAATAAGCACTCGCTCATATTAAACGCTGGTATTACGTGCCTTTAAAATTTAGGTGTTAGACTTATAAAATATATGCGGTGCATTAACTAATTAGGACAAGGATCCCCTCCGAACTGGACAGTTAGTATTATTTGAAGAAAAAATCATCTAAAAAAAATGTAAAATGACAATTTTACCTATAAGTATAACCAATTGGATCCCTTCCAATTCATTTGACCCGGAAATGATGAAAATATACCGGCGCTTGCACAAATGCGCCTATAAATTTATGGGCGCATCAGTCAAAGCGCCCATAAGCAAGGATGAAACACACTTTTTTGTGGTCGTGCCAGTAAATTTACCAACCTATTTTTCTGGGCATTTTTAAGTGCCGGTAATGACTTTAAAACGGCGTCATTTTGCCCTCGCATTCCTTAACAACTTCTTCTGCTTTGTACACGTGTCAGTCGGGTGGAAAATTTTAATGCAAGCCATTTTTTCAGCCATCCGATCTCCATAATTTATGTAGGTATTTAAGTAGGTGAAAATGCTTGAGCGTTACAATGGGAATGACAAAAATCTATCCAATTAATAGTACCAAAGTGAATGTCATGGCTGGGCAAGTATACAATCTCAGACTGCTTAGAGAAGACAAGCGGCATACCCTCTGCTACATTCTTTGCAATGGCTCCATCCATCTTCTTTTCCTCTGTGTGTTGTTTTAGTTCATCACTGCTTATTGGAACACCAATCTCTGGATCTGAATAATGTTCTGCATTTTCATGGTGGAGGGGAAGGTGCTCCTCACTGCTACTTGTTGCCTACAGTACAGGAAGTGTAGATTATTAATACAATATTAGTTCCCTCAAAGATTTTATAGAAAATAAAGTTAAATAAGAACAAAAAAACCAGCAACTAAAACCTTAATATCCTTGGCCTTTTTTGGATCTTTTTTCTTCTTTTTATCCTTTGATTTTCCCTTTGTTTTTATAGCAGTATCAAGAGCAACATCTGCAAAGAGAACTTCTAAAGCAGCATCAGACTTCTCAATGGCATCTTTGTCAACTAGATTTTCTAGACGTGCCTGCAACGTTAACAGAGAGATTTACTACAAAAACATCAAGCCGTAGGCCAACAAGATGGCAAGAACATTCAAGATAACAACACAAATAATCCAGCCTAACCTGCGTGAATGACTTGAGCAGTTGCACCATTATAGGCCGGTAGTCATAAGCAGATGCAACGCCAAGTTTCAGCTCTGTCTGTCTCATGATTGCTCTTGTCACCAGGATCAAACCATCAACTATCTGAAACTGCAAAACTGAACATGGTGAGACCAAGAAACAAGCTTGATTTCAACACTCAAGAAATTATACAACAATTAGGAACTCTGCTTCTTTTTGTTTTTTTTTTTGTTTTTTTGTTTTTTTGGTTTTTTTTTTGTTTTTTTTGTTTTTTCATGGTAGAGGATTCCCTGCTCCAAATTTTATGAAATTGGGACATTTGGATCACCATGGTCTAGGCAGTATTCAAAAGCAAAATATTTTTTCAGATGATAAAAGATCAAGCTTATAATTACAAGTTTTAACCCTATATCCAAAGTTTATTTGAAAATCAACCAGCATGAGTTAAACCAAGTACTCTTTACTGCAACAATTTCTCCAAGTCTCAAAGCACATTTGAGTCCTTTGAAAATGATATCTTAAATATTTGTAATCAAAAGGTCCAAACCTTAGTCAACTGATTGAATACATAGAGAATTTGAAGTAACACATGCATGTTTATCTATATTTGATTTCTGATATGAGAGGGGTGAGATAAGGATTTATTCAAGTTTACCATCTATAAATTGGACACTCACCTCTTTAAGCAACCCCAATTGCTGCTTGAAGATTGTTTCTTTTATGAAAATTATGTCTGCTTGGCCTTCTTTCAGGATTCCCGAAATGCTTTTCAACTTCAACTTAGTGATTGTAAACTCGATGGTATCTTCCACGGCATCAACATGCCTCTGCAGCTTCGACAAGAGGGATGCATGACTTTGTGGATCAGGCTCTGAACTTTGCTCCCTTTTCTTTTGTTCTTCATCACATATGCTCTCCAACTCCCTAAGCACTTTCCAGCATAGCATACGCCCGTGTTTTTTCCAACACATTTTTTGCAAATGCTTAAATTCCATTTCAAGAATCTTGAAAAGCTCCATTACTTGATTTCTTCTGGTTTCTCTCAGGCTTGCCCATGCCTGCAACCGCTCCCCAATGGCAGGACCCGTCAATAACCAATTAGGAAAAGCAACATCATCAGTCAGCTCAGCATTTTGACGAACATCTACAGCAGAAGTTACTGCAGTTCCATCATCAGCAATTGCATCTTGATATGTACTGGGAATTAGCTCTCCCCGCAACAGTCTCTCATCCAAAAGGAGACAAGAGAAGTTACTGCTGAAAACGATCCTCTCTTTAACGCAAAATGCCTGTTCAGAATCTAGAACACTCTCCTCTGCAATATAATACAAGCCACAAGAAGAAGCCAGCGTTTCTAAGAATTCAAGGACATTGCAAAGCCGGGGAGCATCCAAAAAACATATACAGAGGAGTGTTTTGTCCAGTCCATGATTCTCAATTTGGGATTCTGGAATGTGTGTTTTCAGCACTTGCAATGTATATCTCATCAACTTCTGGAGGTGGCCCACTGCAAAGCATTTGTTTCTCAGACACAATCGCAACATTCCACGAATTCTCTCAAGGATCCGCCTGCGCTCAATATCCTCACACAATGGCCACTTGTGATTTTCATCAATTTCGATCAGAAAAACTTCAGGGTCACCTTCTTTATCAATTGGGTGACCAAATCTTGACTCGTTTTCTATTATATCCACCGAGGCAAGAACATCCACGGGCTTCCAAACACCATTTTCAACCATCTTAATCCACTCATCACCAATTTCTTTTGGTATATTAGCCTGCAATGTCTCTGACAGATTCTCCATATGCTTACCCTTAAGATGCTCCATGTTCAGTTCACTGTCTCCAAACCTCTCCCCGCAACAACAACACACCCAGAAAATCCATTTGTTCTCCTCCTTAGCAAAGTCTATTGCTTCCTTCAAAACTGCCTTTGCCAACGTATTCTTACTAAAATGTGCTGTAAGCTCTTCGATACTCACTTTCAACAATCTCCACTTCTTTTCAACACTCATAGATTTCTTCCAATAAGTCAGCACTCTCTCCAGATTCCAATACTTTCCTCTGTCTTCATCTGTGTCAGCCTGCGAAGGCAACCCAAATGTCGAAAGATTTCTCTGCTGCAAGAGCCTCGTCGCCACAATATCAGCCCCCACCTTCCTCACTCTCTCCATTACGTCCTTAATTTCCATGTTTAAATACTCATATCCAAGATTCTTGCATTTCGCTATCAACTTCCTGAGTTCTTGTTTCACATTCTCTACTCGCAATTCTTGGCTCGAACCATGGAACTCTTCTTCTTGGAAGAAGCTATCTTTAAGAGGGTCTACTGGGTCTTCTATAATCAAAGCGCGCTCGCATTCTTTTATTACTTCTTCGTAGCCATTCTTGCCGTCGAGTGATGCTAACACGAAGAGAACTTGGGCGTAGAAAAGTGGTAAGGAGATTGAGTTCGGGGAGAAAGCTAAAGCTTCCCTGGCCGAGTCGGCGGCGTTGTTGAGATGCTCCTGTTTTTTGTTAGAATCGCCAAGAAAAGAAGCGGTTTTGAAGTGAATGGCGGCGCGTGTGTGGTGGAGAATGGCAGAGTTGTACGAGTTGTCGTTGTTGTTTCTGCCGCTGTGGCGGGAAATGGAGTCTGTGATGAGTTTGAGCGCTTTGGTGTGGTTTCCACTCTGGAGGGAAGCGACGGCCCACATTCGAGCTTGATGGAAGAAGCATCAGACGGTGGAGGATTGGTGGAAGCAGAGGGGCCGTTCTTTGGGGCCATTTTTTCTGTAGGTTTTGAGGGAATTTTCTAGTTTGAAGAGGGAAGAAGCAGAGAGCTTCTTTGCAAGCGGTCTTGGTTGCAAAAGAGCGAGATGGATGCGGCGGGAGGTGGGGTAAATTTGGAACTTGGAAGAATTGATTTCTGCTTTAGCGATTTTTTTTTTTTTTTTTTCCTCTTACTTTATTGGTTTCTTTTATTAGAATACTTCTAGGCAAAATCTGTAATTAATTAAGTGTTACAATATTTAGTTTTTTTAATTTTCTTGGAGTATATTTTTCTCAAGCAGGAATGATTTACCTATTTTACACTATAGTTAAAACACGCCGCTTCAATTGATGTGCGGCATTACTCTTTTAAATTTCTATTTTTAGAGGTCAGACTTATGTTTTTCAGTTAGGGTGGGTGGGTATATCAATTGGAAGTTATATTTGCTTTGGTAGATGAGTTCTGCTATGCCGCTGCCTCTACCGTAGGACATTTATTGAAAAATAATAATAATAAATAATTTTGTCATTTTTTTTCTTTTTGTTAGTTAAATTTTTAAGAGTTAATATTTAATTTTTAATGCCTAAAAACTTGTTTTTGAATTCAAAACTAAAATTTATGGGTGAAAGGTTAATCTTTTAGGGATTGTATCACCCAAAAGGGATTCGATTATCCTAAATTTGGTGTTAATGTCTCAAAGTTGGTGCTAATACCTCAAATTTAGTACTAATACCTCAAATTTGAATTTTCCTTTAATATCCCTCTTCTTTAATATTTAAAAAAAAAAAAAAAAAAAAAAAAAAAAAAAAATTGACCACATCAGACTTTGACAGACGCTAAAATGACTCCAGGCTGCAGAAAATCTCTACTCTTAGTAGATAGCATAAGAAGTTGGGAGCCCCTACTATGCGGTCAGTCTGCATTTCCAACCTTTTGCAACACCCAATGGTTGATGGACACGTCACCTTATTGCACAAACACTCAATACAACTGAAACACCTAATAAATTCTTTTGTCTCTTTAATAAATCGAAAATACTATTCCTCTTCTCTCTAAAACACCGTCTCTTTCATCTGAACGTCTCTCCCTCCCTCTCTGAACATCTCTTTCTGAAACACCATTCCAACCTTTTTCATCTAAACATCTCTTTCCAAAAAAATACGTCTCTCCCTCTCTGGAGAGACGTTTTTCATCTAAACCTTTTTCATCTAAACATCTCTTTCCAAAAAAAAACGTCTCTCTTCCTCTTCTCTCTAAAACACCATCTCTTTCATCTGAACGTCTCTCCTCCCTCTCTGAACATCTCTTTCTGAAACACCATTCCAACCTTTTTCATCTAAACATCTCTTTTCAAAAACAAACGTCTCTCCCTCTCTGGAGTTTTCGTTCGTGGGTTTCGAATTTGCGGCGCACATGAATGGGTTTCGTCAATTTTTCCATGTTCATCGATTTTTCCATGAATGGGTTGCGGCGCACATGATGGGGTCTCGCCACGCCGTGGGTCTAGCGAACACCCAGCAGGACTGGTTTGTCTAGTTTTCAGCAAAACAGCCACACTCCAAAGCCAATGAATATGACTGAGTATCTTTTGTTAGCAACTGCATTTTTGCATTTTTCCTCCTCTATTTTCATACTCTTGACATCTTCTGTTTCAAAAGCACACCCCTAAATCCTTACTCATCAAACCAATCGACACCCATCTGAAATGAGGGCTTCTTCTATTTCAAAATCACACCCCAAAATCCTTACCCATCAAACCAATCGCAACCTGAAGACACGGATCGGCGAACCTTAGGATGGATTGGGAGGCTCGACGAGGTCACTGCGAACCCGAGAGGGTGTCCAGCGATCATCGGCATGGTTCGGTGAACCCTGAGGATGGATTGCGAGACCGGCGCGGGATTGGCGGGGCCGCTGGTGTTATCGCCGACCGGCACGGGATTCGGGTCCAGCGAAGAAGAGGAAAAAAAGATGAGTGGGAGAGAAAGAGAAGAAGAGGAAAAAAAAATTTTGATGTGTGTTTCAGGGAAGAAGAACCATAGAAACAAAAATCAAGCCTCAACCTCAATGGGTTTCCTTTGGTTCTCTGGTTCGGTAAAGAATGAGGAAGAGAAGGAAGAAGGGAGGAAGAAGGAAGAAAGGCAGGGGCGTGTCTTTAGGTTGTGTTTGGGATGAATAAGATAAAAAATGGGTATATAAGTGTTTTTATTCTAGTGTTTTTGTTCTTATTCTATTAATTGTATCTAGCTTAGGTATAGCTCTTTTATTGGTTGCTGCAAAACTTAGCTTTTGCAGACAGACCGCATAGCAGGTTTTCCCTAAGAGTATTCCCAATGGAAGAGTCAAATGTTACTTTTATCTAAAATAACTCTTCAAATGTTTAAAAAACTCCCTACATTGGATTAGCAAAAAAAAAAAAAAAGGTAAAATAGATATTTGATTTGAATAGCTAAAAAAAAAGCTAGATGTAACAGCACTTTTCATGGGAGCTATTTTATTTTTCATTGTTTCTCTTACCTGTTTTCTCCTTTTCACAAATCTTTCCTACTTTTTCTCTGTATGTTCTCTTTTTCCTAAAATGTTTCCCATTTTTCCTCTCACATGTTCTCTTTTTCCCAAAACTTTTCTTACTTATAATAATATTTTAATGGTTTATTTTGATTATACAATTGTCATACCGCCACATTGGTCGGTTCTACTGCTTTGTTTTTCAACTGCTTATTTTCTGCATCTATTATCACCTCCCCCCATCCCCTGCATCTATATGCATACTGCGCTTCCACCCCACCCCCTCCTTGGTATCAGAGCCGTAAGAGTTCTTGTCTCTTTGCTGCCTTGATTATACATCTTCTCTCTTTCTCCCCCCCTGAGTGCATAGTCTTTCTCTTCTCCTTTTTGTTCACCCCCCTGTTAACCTTTCTCTGTGTCGAGGTTTTAGTTGCTTTAGGCTCCTCCACCCCGTCGGTACAGTTTCAAGTGACCACCCCGTCACCTCAGTTTGCGAACCTGTAAGTCCCGTTGAAAGCCTGGGTTGGCGTGTTAGGGCATTAAGTAGGTGCTGAGGGCTAGGCCAAGGGTATGCGTCACCTGTACGGCAGGCCAAGGGTATGCGTTGAGAGTAGAGCGTCTAGAAAGGACATGCTTAGGAAGTTTATGCAGTGAGTGAGTACCTAGGATGAGATCCTTTAAGACTTCACCCAGTTAGTGATTTTGAGTTTAGTTTGTGTGTCATAATGTGGAGATCTAATTCTTCTGTTAGCTCTAATTCCAGTTTGCCACCGGACGTGGTTAACTATGAAAATATTTTGGTTGATGGTGATAATGATTTCAGCAAGTGGAACATTCCCAAGCTGGACGCTAGGGATGTCTACAATACTACTTGGTTTCAGTCTTCTTTTAAGATTCAATATTCTGTCAAAACTGTTGAACAAACCTTTCCGGTTTCAGGTAATAATCAGACTATTACCTTGTTCAGCAAGCGTTTTGTTAATAATGCTCTTGCTAAAAAATACAGATTTTTGCATATTGGTTCTGTCCAAGTTGCAGTCAAGTCATTGACTCGACTCGGTATTAATGCTTCTGTTTTGCTTTGTTTGCATGATGCTCGTTTTCTTGATTTTAAAACCAGCATTATTGGCTTAATTCAGTCATCATTGTTTGGTGGTCCTGTCCACTTTGATGTTTTTCCAAATATGTCTCTAAGTTTAACCGATGTTCATATTCTGAAAGCACTAACGCTGAATATACTCACATCAGTTTATAATATGGAAGAAGGTAGCCATCCTGTTGCTATCATCTACCGTATTTATTATAAATTGATGAAAACAAATCTTGATCCAAGAGCTGTGATTAAGAATACAGGCGAATCGACTCTGTTGATTCAAAGTTCTACTCAGAATGCTCATATTAAAACTCCAAAAATGATTCGATGGGCTGAGATTGAACTCCCCAACGAATGGCTTTTGGAAGGTGTTGCAAAACCTTCTCGAGTAGTTAATGATGCCTCTAATCTTGATTACATCCAACAGTATATGGATGGATCTGTTAAGATCAATTTTACTGATTTGGGATATTCAAACAGAATTGAACGTCCCCTGTTGATTAACGAACGAAGGAATTCTTTTGCTGGTTCAACATCCTCAGAAGGACTCCGTCGTAGAGATAAAGATGTTGACGAATCCCTTAACGATTCTCCTCATCTTCATCCCACAGTTAATCCTGGTTTGAAACTCAAAGGAATTTCTACCGATTCCCAAGTTTCATCTGCTTTTTATTCTACGAAAAATCATCCCCTAACGGATGACGATCGTGGATCTCTCTCTCCTTCTGCTTCTGATTTTGTTGCTCCTATTCCCTCGAGTTTTCCTCATCAGTGTAATGTTATCACTGCTCATATCAGAGATTTCTTCTCTGTCATTGATTGGTCTGCTTTAAACAAAGATTTTTCTTCAAAAGAAAATCGTGAGTTGCGGCATGCTTACCGTGCCAAATATTCTCAAAAGGAACGAGATCGAATCAAGGTCAAATGGGCCGAGACTATGATCGAGTCCCAAACTCACATTTTGTTTTTTGATTTTCTTCAAAAACATTTTCCAGACGATAATGTTTTGAACGTTGTCAAAAAGAAGTTTGTCAAAGAGGATAAATCTGTCGTCAGATCTTCCCATCCTCCTACTGAAAACACTCTTCTTGATGTCAACAATATGGTTGTTAAATGTTCCCCTTTCAAAACTCATGATAAGGACCCTATCACTAACGATAGGAGAATCATCGAGCAAAACAATTTTGTTTCCCAATCTCTTCATATCATAGGACAACAGTTAGATCGGATTGAAGAAAAACTCCCCTCTTCTTCCTCTGATTTGAAGTTTTCCTCTGTCCCCCCAAAAATTGAAAAACCACTGATTTCTCTCCCTGATTTAAAGAAATCTCCTGGTTTAAAAACCACTTCTCAGAAGAACACTGAGAAAGTGAACAAATTGCTTGCAGAACTGACTGAGTTAAAGACGACTCGAGCCAGTACCTCTGGTCAGAATTTTGCCATGGAAAAAGCTTTTTCATCTGATTCTGAATCCTCTGCTGATTCCACTGATTCTGACATCAAAGTTCTTGAACAAAACTTTGGCAAGATTGAAATGGAGCCAAAACTCCAAAGGATCTTTGACGGATCTAGAACTTTCAATCAGACAAAGAATTTTTATCCAAAACCTACCCCTCCTGATTTACAATTTGAGGAAAGGTTTTTGCAAACTCAATTTTCTGTTTCTGCTGATAATTGTATGAATGGAACATTGATGGTTTGTCTGAGCAAGAACTGCTCAACAAGATGAATCATATGGCCATGGTTGCTAATGCCTACATCTCAAACCACAGTAAAAGTCAAACTGATATTGTGGATTTACTTGCTACTGGTTTTTCTGGAACCCTTCGAAATTGGTGGGATAATTATCTCACTGAAGATAGAAGAAACCAGATCAGGAAAGCAGTAAAGTGTGATGAGGAAGGTATACCCATTTTCAATGAGGACGTTGGCATGGGTGAACCTGATGGTGTTAACACCTTGATTTATACAATTATCAAGAATTTTGTTGGAACTCCTTCCAACATTACTTCTCGTATTTCTGATTATTTGAACAATCTTCGATGCCCTACTATGTCCAACTATAGATGGTATCAAGATGTTTTTCTTTCCCGTGTTATGATGAGGTCTGATAGCCAAAAACCTTATTGGAAAGAAAAGTTTATTGATGGATTGCCTTCATTATTTGCTCACAAGGTTAAAGATGAATTGATCAGTACTGACACTGGTCTTATTGATTTTGAAAGATTAACCTATGGAGATTTATTCTCCACAGTGAAAAAACTTGGTATTAAAATGTGCATCGATCAAAAGATGATCCGACAGCAGCTTAAGAACGCCAAGAAAGCTAAATATGAAATGGGAAATTTCTGTGAACAATTCGGGTTGCCTCCTATTGCTCCTTCAAAGAAGCATAAGAAGAAAACCAGAAAAGATTTTACAAAATCTTCCCCTCCAGATTATAACAGGAACAAGACAAGAAAATTTAACAGACCTAAATTTTCTAAAGCTCCCAAACGGAGTAAAAGTTCTAAATTTGAAAAATATTTTTCAAAAGATAAATGTTTCAATTGTGGAGAAGTAGGACACTATGCTGACAAGTGCCCTAAACCTCCCAAAAAAATTAAACAAGAGATTAATGCTTTAAACATCAATGACGATGAAAAGCAAAAAATCTTTCGAATTTTTCAAAAAAATGGATTTTCTGATTACTCCTCTAATGATGATCTTCCATCCTCTTCGGATTCTGATTATCATTCTGATTCTTCTGTTTATGAAAATTGTTATAAATTTGAGAACTGTGCCGGTTCTTGCTGCAACACAAAAACTTGTTCAATGATGTCCAAAACAGAAGAACAAGAAGATTTGCTTTTAACTTTGATTTCAAAAATTGATAATCCTGAGTTAAAAGAAGAGTATCTTAAAAAACTTAAGAAACTCATGTTAAAAGATTTTGAAAAACCAGCTACTTCCAAAATCTCTCTTGAAGACACTTTGAAACGTTTTTCAAATCCGAAAAACAAAGTGCTTACTGTCTCAGATTTGCAGCTTGAGATTAGTAAAATCAAGAAAGATATTGTAAATTTGCAAACTGACTTGCAAACTGTTAAAGCTGAGAACAAAGAGTTACAACAGCAGCTCCTGCTGTTAAATCTTAACAAATGTTTTCCAGAAAGTGCTTCCAGTAACGAAGACACTAAAAATTCTGAGCATGATGATGAGGCTGAATCCACCCATAAACCTCTCTCTGATGAGGTTAAGGTTGTCAGTATGATTAGTAAAGTTGTTCCTCCAAAATGGTATTCAAAAGTTCATATCCGTATTTCTGATGAATATTCTTTTGATACTATTGCTTTGATTGATTCTGGTTCTGATTTGAATTACATTCAGGAAGATTTTATTCCTGAAAAATATTTTGAAACATCCACTCAAAGATTGAATTCTGCCAGTGGAAACAAGTTGCATATCAAATATGAACTCAGTAACGTTCATGTTTGCCAAAATGATGTTCATTTTCATACTTCAGCAGTCCTTGTCAAAAACATGAAAGAAAAAGTGATTCTTGGCATGCCTTTTCTTTCTTTGCTTTATCCATTTTCTGTTAATGAAATTGGTGTTTCTACTGTTAAGTTTGATTCTGATGTTCAGTTCCAATTTGTTTCCAAATTTGAGATTGATATTAATAGGTTGATTAATAGGTTTTCAGGATTAGAGTCTAATGAGTACCCTACTCCCATTAGGACTTTATCTTGTTTAAGCACTCCCCCTGACGGTCGTGTTTTACCTACTGTTCATACCTATCCCCAACACATGGCGCATATTATTATAACTGTTTTACTTTGCATCAAAATAATTTTGAAATTATTTTGTGATATTTTAAAGATTTTTGCATCTTTATTCCTGATTTCTTTCCTTTTGAAATTTTGCAGTGCCACCATGGCAAGCAAAAAAGATAAAGAGAAAGTCACTTCCAAGGCTCTGACTATCAAGTCAGAGTCTTCCATTGTTCCTACTGCTTCCCCATTGCCATTTTCATCTGTTGCCCTAACCAACAGATTTACTCCTTTTAATCCTGGTTCCCAGGTTTCCTACTCCAGCACCCTTGCTGCTCCCTATGATCCCTTTGCGGATCCTTCCCAGAAACCTTCCATCAAGTACGACCGGACGTCGTCAGAATACATGACCCTCCCCTACTCCCAAAATTTGTTTTTTGCTGAGTTAAATCGAGTTTCCTCTTCCCTCACCCCCGGAGATATTGCCGTCTCCTATTTTCCCCCAAACTTTCATTGGATCCCTGAGCATCCTTCGAAAAATTTGGCTTATTATTCTGCTATCCTGAAACAAACAGGTTCTGTTTTCTTCAAGGCTATTCCTGACAAGATTAACCCCCAGAAAACAGTTTACCACAGTGTTTATTTCAAGAAAGTTATTTTGGAAAAAGAATGGGGTAATCATCCCTCTGCTTCCAGGTCCCTTAACGGGTTCAGCATCCCTTGTAATTATTATGATTACATCGATGCGTATTTTAAATTTCTGCTTCATCAAACCTCGAAATTTGAGCATTCTTGGTTTGTCAGTTTTGATAAAGATTTCTATGGTATCCTTCCCCTCTGGTTCTCCAGGTGGTGGAACCAATTTGGTCTTCTCCCTGATATTCTCCCCCTCCAACTTGTTGATGCCTTTCAATTATTCAAAGGTCATTACAAGGTTGATTCCTATGGAGCTAAGTTTTCCACTATGCTTCATTTTGTTAAAAAATTCAAGATTCCTTGGATTCTGAGATGGCAATACCACCTCTCAGAGGACAAAATTCAAAGACATTGGTATATCAAATGGTGGGATAAATGCTCACTAAATGATTCCATTGTCCTTGCTGTTAAGAACATGGCTCACGCCCCCAAGGCCCTTCCTGCCCCAAAGGCGTCTGCTCTGTCCAATTTGTTGATTCCTCCCAGTGTTTTCTCCTCTCCAAAACGAGAAAAAGAGAGCTCCCCTGCTTCCTCCCATTCTGCTTCGTCAAGTTCTTCAAAGAAGAATTCTTCCAAGAAGAAGGAAATTGTTGAAGCCCTGCTTGCTGCCCTGGAAAACTTAGATGATGATGATGACGAGACGTCTAAACCATCCGCTGAGAAGCCCATCCAGGTTCCACCTTATTTTGAAGACTCACAAGACTACTATCCCTACCCAGGGGTTGAAGACATGTGATTGATTGGGTCCCTAACGGCCCTCGATTTTCAGTTTTATCTGGCCCTTCAAACGGCTAGTTTTCTCAGGTTCTCCCAAGACTGGCTCCATATCGGCCAGATTTGTTCGACAAAATTAGCTCTTGACGGCTGATTTCAGAGTATTTGGTGCCCCTTGATCTTAGACGGATCACTGTTCATTACTAATTGGAGTTACTGTGCAAAATCACTGTTCACTTTTACTGTTCATGTCCGGACGACACGCGCAGGATTACTGTTTAGATGCACTGTTCACTCACTGTTCAAGATTTGTCTGCCGACACTACAGTGCCGACAGCTACTGTTTCAGATTGATACTTTCACTGTTCAGAATGGCGCCAGACGTGCCTTTACTGTTTACTTTTTACTGTTTGCTTTTGACCGCATGAACGCGGCTCATGATTGTAATTCACTGTTTATGCTTTTGCTCAGCCTATATAACGGGCTCCCCTCCCCCATTGTAAGGCAGAAGTTTTTTGGGTGACTCTACCCTCACCAGAAACTCTCTAGCCCTTCCCCCTTCAGATTCTTCTTCTTCTTCTCTGTCCCTTACTTCAGTAAGTCCTAACGCTTACTCCTGTAAAGGTTTTTATCATATAATCTATAACGATTATTTGTTTTCTTTGATTCCATCTTATCAACTGCTTTTAGTTTCAGTTGTTTATTTTGATTATACAATTGTCATACCGCCACATTGGTCGGTTCTACTGCTTTGTTTTTCAACTGCTTATTTTCTGCATCTATTATCACCTCCCCTCACCCCCTGCATCTATATGCATACTGCGCTTCCACCCCACCCCCTCCTTAGAATAGATAGAAATATAGCTAATCGGATGTAGAGACATTTAAAAATGGCTTAGCTAAACTAGATAAAAGTGAGTTTTGAGAAGCCATTTTACATAAAAATATGGCTCCTCCATTGGGAGTGCTCTAAGAAGTTAGGATTAATTGTGCAGAAAAAAACCAACTATAACCTACTAACTGACACTGACTCTATGCCGACTTAACAACCGCCGGTATGCGAAAAAAAATTTAAATTTTCGACAAGAATTGAGATTTTCGTGGCAGCCAAGCGTCAAACATCTGACCTCTTTCTCTTTTTTTTTTTCTTTTTTTTTTTAAATTGAAAAAGAGAAATACTAAAGAGAAATTCAAATTTGAGGTATTAGCACTAAATTTAGGATGATAAAATCCATTTTAAGTAATATCATCTCTAAAGGGTTAACCTTCCACCCTCAAGTTTTAGTTTTAAATCCAAAAATAAATTTTGAGGCATTAGAAAATAAATATTAACTCATAAAAATTTAACAAAAAAAAATAATAATAACAAAATCTAGCAGGACTAGGAAGAGAGAGATTTTTCTACAATTTTTTTTTTTTTTTTTTAATAAAGTCACATCAGACTTTGGCAAACACTTGTCTGACTCTTGGCAGCCTGATAACAGGATTCTTTCATCAATGACATTCTGGGAGGCAGACTACCCTTTAAAATGCTGGTACGGTATTTTTGACTAAAACTAACCTGACATTACGGACATTACAGTTATTTTTTAATTATAAACGGGAAAAGTATGGCCCATTCTAAAGCCTAAAGCCCAAAAGTCCAGACATTGAAATTGGGCCAAAAAAAAGCTAGGCCGAAAGCCTCCAAACGATTGGGGTGAAGACTACTCTAAAAAAATTGACAGGCCCAAAGTCCATTCTAACTTACGGACCGTCATCGTCATCGTCATCATCATCGTCACCGTCACTGACTTAAAGATGACGTTATTACCCTTTGTTGGAAAAAGTAGGTAAAAATACCAATTTACTAACAAGGGATGCTGCAGTAGGCGGAGCCACGGAAGAACCCCTACTAGTACTTTTTAAGTCCCAGCCATATAAAAAAGTATGAAATCAAACTCTAGATAGAAATAATACAGGAGTGAAGTAATATTTCTAAACTTTGCATTACTAAATATAATCCAACGAGAGCAATTAATATCGACCAACTCCATCACATAATATTGAACAAACACTTGTATCAAAACAGTAACCGAACCCAAAAAAAAAAAAAAAAAAAACATAAAATAATATTCTAATAATAACAAAATACATAAAATACTCTTTACAAACGCATTAATATAAAGTATTGGAGTACTAAAGGAAAATACGATAAAACGGAACAAAAACATGATTGAAATTATGGTCATTTTTGTTTTTTTATTGAATTTAGTAAGGACATTGACAATTTTTTATATGCATATTGTTACAGTAAAAATTTTACAAAAATATTATCAATTAAATCGCGGTTTTTCATTTCCACCTCGGCCATCAACTCGGCCACTTGGTTAGAGCGTTCCCTGAGACTCTGCTCCCGAGTCTCTAGAACAAGCTGCAAGCTAGCTACTTAGGCTTTAGAAACCCGGGACCCCCGACAATGAAGTTGGCTCACCTGCGGCCTGGCTAAACGAACCTCCTCTTCTTGAGGCGAAGAGACAGCCGAAGTGGCTGACGATTTTGTGTCCGCCAAGCTTCCAGAAGAAGAAGACAAAACCATTGTTCAAAGGTTGGAAAGAAGGATGCCGGAGCTAATCTAAGGTTTGAAAAATAAAAGAAGCCTAGAAAACCAGAGAAGGTGCTCAGTCGTCTTTGAGCAGTTTTCCGAATGATGACGTGGAATGGGTCCTGTGGACGGCCTGGTAACTGAGGGATCAACTGGGTAAGAAAAACAAAGAGAAATGATCAAAGTTGCCGGCATTGTCCGGCTGGGGAAAGCTCCGATGCCTAAGTTAGTCACAGTGTTTAAGAAGAAAATAACCTTGAAGATTATGGATGAGATAAAGGATATGCAAGATATTCAGTTTTGGAGGGAAAAAAGGAATTACCGAAATAATGAGAGGGAACCCCCTTTTATAGGCATCGGGTTGTACCTGTTCATCTCGCATGGTGGACTTACCGAGTGTCCACGTGTCAACAATATATTGAGGAACAGTAAATAAGATATTTATTTAGATATATCTAATAGACCGAGAATGCTTCCCGAGAGTTCATATTATTGTAAGGCTCGGCTTACCGAGCCTTCCAACCGATCGTTGTTTAATAGGCTTAAGTGGGCCTAAAATTTCCGAGGGTAAACATGGTGAACAGTAAAATATGACCGAGCTTTAGGAATGGGCCGTCAAATCGCTTACTGGGCCTAACTCAGCTGATCCATGACCCAACAGTTTCCCCCCAATTTCCTAATATAACAAATTATGGAAATTTCATACTCCAGAGAATGGGTCAGCTTGTTTATAAGTTCGGTTTTGTCTTTGGCAAAACAAAACGATTGGCCCTTTAAATTTTAAATTTTTTGAATTTTGAATTTTCAAAAAGATAATGATTGGAGCGCTTAAATGATTTTACCTTCACCTTTTGAGAGCCACGCGTTGAATTCCCTGTGGTCAAAAACTTATGCAGCCACTTGTTGTTTCCTGCGTGGAGAGTAAGAATTAAAAAGACGCCTCTTCGCCAAACCCTAGATTCTAGGGCATTTAATGCACCGATTCAGTTTTGCTTACTGAAAACCTTTAAAAGCCTTCTTCCTCTTCGATCACTTCCCACTGTTTGCCGTAAAAAACCATTGTCGTCTCTTCTAAGCTTTTGTCGAGTTCTTTCTTTCTTTCGAAACTGGCACTCCTTCATTCGGATCTCTCTGCTAAATATTACTTTTCAAGAGTAGTATATTTCAGAACCTCGGTCGAGTCTGTTCCTTCGGCCGAGCCTTTTATCCACCCAAACTGCCTTCTCGTACTTCATTACCTCGATTTCCTTCTTCCTTTGATTGAACCCTCGGTAAACCGTCTTCATTTAAGTGTAGCCCATATCTTAATTCAACAAGGTCTCTCTTTTGTCCCTCGTCCACTATTTCCTTACCATCGATACCTGATGAGTCGCAGAGTCGAGGATGTCCCTCCTATGTTGGGTGCCCTACACCCAATCACATGGGAATCCAAACTGTCAGGGGAAGACAAACATGAGATTCGTGAAATTTGCCACCTCCCCGATTCGATTCACATACGTTTTGATGAAGATAATGTCGAGGCTGTGGTGGATGCCGACAGTAACGAGGCCTGTGTTTATCTAAATATGTTCCGGATAGGTCTGAGATTGCCTTTCTCAAGGATAGTTCGGGAGTTGCTGAGCTATATTCAGATAGCTCCTCACCAACTGTCACCGAATGGTTGGAGAGTTTTCTTTGCCTGTATGATCATTTGGCAGAGGATTCTCAGGGTAGAATACCCCCTCACAGTGGTGGAGTTCCTGAAAATTTACCGACTAACCAAATGTCCCAAGACTGAGTATCTGTTCACCTTCCAAACTCGGAAGAAGTTGAAGCTCCTCACCTTTAGGCCCACTTACCTGAGCAACAAAGGATGGAAAGACAATTTTTTCTTCGTCCAAGGTGATTGGGAATTTGCAACTTCGGAAGTTATCAGGGACCCGAGTGTCCCTCGAGAAACCACCGCCCCATCAAACCGAGGTACAAACCGAGCTTAGCTTTGCTTTTTATTATTCCTTTTTGCAGCCAAGCTAATTTTTACTTATGCTTTCAGGTCAACAAGAACCAACCTTGACCGATAGTGAAGCGCAACGTGTGAGAGATGTATTACGGTATGCCGAGCTTAATCCATTAGAGATGGATTATGATGTTGTCATGACCGAGGAGAACAAAGTGTTATACTTGTGGAACCCTACACCTGTGAGAATAATGGAAGCCGCTCCACCAAGGATATCACCAGTTATGGTGCCTAGAAGAGCAACTGTCGAGCCTACCGAGCTTCCAAGAAGGAGAGCTATCAGAGCTAAAGAACCTTCCAAAGCTAAAGGAAAGAGGAAAGCCGAAGTGGCTTTTTCAAAGAAGCCTTCGACCCCAATTGCTGCAAAGGTTTCTCTGGTGATTTCTAACGAGCCAGAAGATCTCGCCATTCCTTCCCTAAAGAAGAGTAAGAAAAAGGCAAAGACCACCAAGGGTAGTCCATATGCGGGGAAGGGTAAGAAGAAAGCTAGGGCTGCCGAGGATAGCTCGTAGGCAGCAGGGCTTGTTACCGACCCTGCACCGAAAGGAGTGATAGCACACTCGGCTGATGTACGTGAGGAAGTGAGAAGTGAAGGTACAAATGATCCGGGAGCCCCTGAGCCAGAAGCACCTGCTCCTCATATTAGAGCATACTCGGAGGTCCTTGGTGGGGTCAGGGAGTTCTTAAGCAGACAAGATAAGTCGGCTCAGGATGCCCTCCTTGCAAAACGGACTCCCCCAACTTCTTCTCATACACCTGTTAGAGCTGAAGTTTCTGCCTCTGAAGCTCTGGAAGTCACCCCACTCTCGGCCGTCCCTCTTTCCTCCACTCCTACCGAGGTTGTACAGCTAAGTTCTTCTGACTCTGAGGAAGAAATCTCAATTGACGTTGGTCAGATCCTTAAGGATCTTGTCTCTAACATGCCAATAGAACAACCTCTCGCCGTGATTTATCCTGGTCAGACTGAGGCTGAGATCTCATCTATGCATCCTGAATATGTACATACAGAAACTGCGGGTGCTGGAACTCAGACTGCTGAAGAACCTGTGACTGCCGAACCCTCGACCACCGAGCCCGCTAACGATGTACAAACAACAACAGAGCCCATGACTACCGAGCATACTGCTGCTGAGGAGGTGGCTGGCGTGCCTGAAGATACTGAGCAATCGGATGCCGAACCTGTAGCAGCCACTGTTGGAGTTTCGGGAGCTGACTCCAACCTCCCAACTGGTGGGGAATTAGCCCATCTTGGAGAGTCATATTAGCCACCGAGGAACGAACCACCGAGCGTTCCCCTGGAGAATCCTACCAAGGAACTACCGAGTGTTCCTGAGAGTGTTCCTATGGAGAGTCCTCACGAGGCTCCACGAGCGACTGATTCCTCGGCAGAGCGTACACCTGATCCAATTACCTGGACCTTTGGGGAGCCCCTTTCTAGGTTAGGTGACAAATGGCTTGGGAATCCTTTTTCTACCATAGCTGGTCTAATCCCGGCTAATAACATAGCGGACCTCAGTGCTCAATTCCCGAAGGAGGTGATGGAACACATGATGTACCACCAGCTTGAGGTAAATGTACTTCTATCTTTGCATCCTGACAATAATATCTTTGTCATAATAAAATTTTTTCCGTTTGCAGAGGTCAATGCATAGTATGAACTACTACCTCTACTTCAGAAGGTCTACTGAGAACTCGGCTCTAGAGACCAAGAATACCAAGAAGAAACTTGAAGAAGCCGAGGCTGAACTGAAACGAGTCCAAGAGCTGTCCTCTCAGCAAGGGAACGAGCTCCTCCTTGCTAAACAGCAAATCGCCGATTTGGAGGCTTGATGTTCTCAAGCTTTTTCTCAGATTCGAAAACAATGAGCACAGTCAATTGCTGAGAGAGCCAGAAATAGAAGGTTGCTGAATGATTATTCTGCCTTGGAGGATGAAGCTGCTCTTCTTAAAGAAAAACACGTTGAGGCCGAACTTCCATGCCGAGCTACCGAGTCTCGCATTAATCTAGTCTCTGAAGAGCTGGAAGCAGCTCAGAGATACTCGGCTACTCAATGTACTAGGGCTGAGGTGGATGAAGGCAAATTGAAGGTAGCCGAAGAGCAACTTCTAGTGGATAGAAAGAAACGGAAATCAGCTGAGAAGAAGCTGAAGACTGCTAAGAAGAAAACTGAACTTTTCAAGGGAAAAATCTCTCGAGCTAAAGAAAAAGTGATCAGATACAAGGACAAAGCTTGGAGTTTTTATAAGCAGATTTCGTTTGCTTCTTGGGGCCGAGACTATGGTTGGGGCACAAGTTTCATCTCAGGTTTTGAAACTTTTCGTAGCTGGTCGAAGAATCCTCCCAAGGGTGTCAACCTTAACACAATCAAACCTGAAGATGTTCCTCCTACTAAAGAGGCCATTTCAAAGATTGCCATAATCGGTCAAGAGCAGATGCCCGACTGTAAAGGCATCACAGTTTTCAGCTTCAATCCGTTTGCTCGGCGTTAGACTGGGGAATCTTCTACTGCCGCAGAACATCCTGAAACTGAAGGATCTTCATCTGAAAGGTCGGTGAGTGTGTCTGATGAAGAATGGGATCATGCTTTAGATGGAGCTACTTGACTTTCCCCAATGTAATTGCCAAGACGACATGTCTCTCTTTTGTAACTAATTGCTTTACTTTGATAATAAAGCAGAAATATTTTGATTTGAGACCAATTCTGAGCATTAATTCTGCATGTTTAACCGTACAATTCTACAATTCTGCATATGTATACCCCCCCGATTTCCATTGCTTATAAATTATTTATAACAATGGGAATCTTTAAGGCCACACTAATTGTAAGTATGTTTGCACGATGCTTGAGTTTCGGAATTTTGTGAACCGCATGTTCTATCGAGAATGTATGTTTGTGAGAATATTCTGTCAAAACGTAATAGGTGAATACTCTGCCCGGGGAAAGTGCTTGGCGTGAAGGCTTAATACTCGGTGAATGTTTTGTAGTTTTAGGGATGTTTATGAACTTCATCATCGGGAAAGCGCCTTAGTGATGTTTCACCGAAATACGTTCGGGAACTTCTCCGGCTATATTTCTCCGAAGTAAAACCTTTGAATAAAGGTTAAATTGGAAAATGCTTATGTACTTCTTCCTCAGGAAAGCGCCTTAGCGATATTTAACCGAGTAAAACTCGGTAAATTCTCCTGCTATATTTCACCGAAGTGGAACCTTTGTTGTTAGGTTTTAGATAGTATACTTCGATTAGGCTTATGAACTTCATCTTCGGGGAAGCGCCTTAGTGATATTTCACCAAACAAAGTTTGGGAAATTCTCTGTCTATATTCCTCCAAAGTGGAACCTTTGTGGCAAAGGTGATAAGTTCGGAAAACGCTTGCTCAGCTATATTTCTGAATTTTTCCTTGGTGAAAGAGCCTTAGCGATAATACACCGAGTGATGCTCGGGAAACTCTCCAGCTAAATTTCACCGAAGGGTCCGAAGGTGTTATAGATGCCTTCCCAAAAATGGCTCTTGGAAAACGTTTTATTGAGATGTTTTCTTCGAGTGTTTAGATAAAAGTATGGTCTGCCACATTTTTAAGATTTCTGTATGATTATAACCTCAGAGAATCCTTCATTCATGAGTATGTATACGTTTAAAGCAGATGTACAAAAAAAATGAGGCTCTGAGATTGATAATTCTATACAAAATATTTCTTAAGATGTTCAGCATTCCATGGTCGTTGGAGTGGTTTGCTTTCGGAGTTTGCGAGATGATACGCTCCTCCTTTGCCACATTTGATTACCTTGTATGGTCCTTCCCAGTTTAGTGATAGCTTTCCATCAGTTGTATCTCTGATTGCGAGGGTGACTTTTTTCAAGACTAAGTCTCCAACTTGAAATCTACAATGCTTGACCCGTTGATTGAAATAGCGAGCTACCTTCTGCTGGTATGCTATCATAGTAACCTGAGCTTGATCCTGTTTTTCTGGTAACAAGTCTAAATGTAGCTTCAGACCCTCGTTGTTGAATTCGGGGTTATAGGTATCTACAAGAAAACTTTTTGACCCAATATCAGCTGGAATGGCAGCCTCGGTTCCGTAGGCTAGAGCATAAGGAGTTTCCTCGGTTGGGGTCCTTCTGGTGGTGCGGTATGCCCATAAGACCTCGGGAAGGTCCTCCGCCCAGGTTCCTTTGCGCTGACCAAGCTTCTTCTTAAGGATTTTGAATATGGTTTTGTTGGTTGCTTCTACTTGTCCATTCGCCTGAGGGTGCCCTGGAGATGAGAAGTATTGCCGAACATGAAGCCCTGCACACCAGTCTTGAAATGAATCACAATTGAACTTTTTGCCATTGTTTGTAACAAAAGAATGAGGAATTCCATATCGACAGATGACATTTTTCCAAAGAAATTTCTCAATATTTTTTGCCGTAATGTTCACCAAAGCTTCCACTTCTGCCCATTTCGTAAAATAATCCACGGCAACCACAGCGAACCGAACACCCCTTTTTCCGGGAGGTAACGGTCCTACTATATCTACCCCCCATTGTGAGAATGGCCATGGTGAGGAAACCGAACTAAGCTCCTCGGGGGGCTACTTAATGATGTTAGCGAAACGTTGATAGGCGTCACAAGTTTTGACAATTTGCATAGAATCCTGGCTCATATTCGGCCAGAAGAAACCTGCTCTAACAGCTTTGTGTGCTAACATTCGAGCTCCCGAATGACTACCACAAATTCCTTCATGGATCTCTCGGAGGATATAATTACCTTGTTCTTTAGAGACACACTTGAGAAGAGGTAACATAAAACCTCTTTTATAAAGAGCGCCATTAAGGAGAGTGAACCGAGCAGATTTTCTTTTTAATTGCACAGCCTTTCTCTTATCTTCGGGAATAACTCCCTTTTCTAGATAACCGACAATCTCTTCGGCCCAGGCTGGCATGACCTCAATGGTTAAAATCATAACCCCCTCGGTGATAGCAGGCTGCTGCAGAGTTTGTACTGGTTGATCGGTTTCTCCTACTTCACCTTCGGTTGCTAACCCTAACTGAGCCAATAGGTCTGCCTTCTTATTCTCCTCCCTTGGGATTTTTACAATGCAAAATTTTTTGAAAGCTTTCTGCATACCCTGGACTTTGGATAAATATAGCTTCATTTTACTGCCTTTTGCCTCAAATTCGCCACGAATGTGGCCTACAATCACCTGAGAGTCACTCCGTACATCTACAAACTCTGCTTCCATCTCTCAGGCCAAGCCAAGCCCTGCCACTATTGCTTCATATTCTGCCTCGTTATTAGTAGTCTTGAACTCTAATCGTAACGAGCTTTTTAATTCTTGTCCATCTGGTGTGATCATTACCACTCCAGCTCCACTGTTCTTCTTTGTGGAGGAACCATCCACATAAATCACCCATGTCTTCTCTTTTGGCCAAGCCTCCAGGTCTTGTATATTGGTGAATTCTACCAGAAAGTCTGCGAGTGCTTAGCCTTTGACAGCGTTGCGCGAAATGAACTGGATATCGAACTCACTAATCTCAACTGCCCAATTGACTAACCGACCAGAAAGATCTAATTTCCAAAGTACTTTCTTCAACGGATACTCGGTTAGTACATTGATTGTGTGGGCTTGAAAATATGGCCGAAGCTTCCTAGATGCAATGACAAGAGCAAAAGCGAGTTTCTCCATTTGCACATACCTCTCATCGGCACCATGTAATGCTCGGCTGACGAAGTAAACTGGTTTTTGAACTCCTTCCTCCTCCAGAATCAAAGCTGAACTGACCGCGGTCGGAGATACAGCTAGGTATAAATACAGTACTTCTCCAGGTATAGTTCGGCTAAGCAGAGGTGGGCTAACTAAGTATTTCTTGAGTTGTTCAAATGCTTTTTCGCACTCCTCAGACCACTCAAAAGCTTTCCGTAAAATTTTAAAGAAAGGAAGGCACTTATTTGTGGACCGAGAGATGAATCTGTTCAATGCTGCAATCCTACCAGTCAGTTGCTGAACCTACTTCGTATTCTTTGGAGATTGCATGTCCAGCACTGCTTGAATCTTTTCTGGGTTGGCTTCAATTCCTCGACTTGACACCATATAACCGAAGAACTTCCCAGATGAAACCCCAAATGCGCACTTCGTAGGATTCAACTTCATTTTGAATCGTTTTAATAAAGTGAACACCTCCTGTAGATCCGCCACATGGTTTACTTGCAGCTTACTCTTGACCAACATGTCATCAACATAAACCTCCATACTCTTATCGATCTGATCTTGAAACATCTTGTTTACCAACCTTTGATAAGTAGCACCGGCATTTTTTAAACCGAAAGGCATGACCTTGTAGCAATATAAGCCTCGATCTGTGATGAATGCTGTCTTATCTTGATCAGATGGGTGCATGAAGATCTGATTGTAGCCCGAGAAGGCGTCCATAAAGCTCAGCAATTCGTACCCTGTTGTTGCGTCCACCAATGAGCTGATATGGGGCAACGAAAAACTATCCTTTGGGCATACCTTGTTAAGATCAGTGAAGTCTACACACATCCTCCATTTCCCAGAGGACTTCTTAACCATCACCACATTGGCTAACCAATCGGGATAGTGTGCTTCTTCAATAAATTGAGCTTTAAGCAACTTGTCCACCTCCTCAGCAATCGCCATATTTCTCTCAGGAGCGAACTTCCTTCGCTTTTGTTTTACTGGCTTGGCATCTGGACTGATGTTTAGATGATGAACAATGTCTTTAGGATCGATCCCTGGCATATCCTCAGGAGACCACGCAAAGACTTCGAGATTTTCCTGAAGGAAAAGGATGAGAATTTCCCTAACTTTTGAAGTTAATTGGAAACCGACCTTCACAACCTTTCCTTCAGCTATCGGTATACCAACCAAGGGCTCAGCTGGTTTTTTCCTTAACTGAACCTTCTTCTCACCGCCCAGGTTACCGATTGTCAAGAGTGCTGACTCTGGGCACTTCTTTAAAGATGTGTTATAACATCTTCTAGCGACAACTTGATCACCTTTAACCTCGCCGACACCTTCGGTTGTTGGGAACTTCATTTTCAGATGGTAGGTAGATGTTGCAGCTTTCAGCTGATTCAAAGCTGGGCGACCGATGATCATATTGTACCCCGAAGGTCGGTCGATTATTAGAAAATCCACCATGATAGTGGATTGTTTTGGAGCAGTTCCTGCTGTCACCGGAAGAGAAATCATTCCGATGGGTTGGACCTGCTCCCCTGCAAACCCTATCAATCGTGATAAGAAAGGTTTTAACTTCTCTCGGCCAATGCCCAGTTGTTGAACAACTGTCCAATAGAGAATATCAGCTGAACTTCCATTGTCCACTAGAATTCGGTGAATAGCGTTATTAGCCACTGTCAGACTTATCACTAGCGCGTCGTCATGCGGCTTTGAAACTTCCTTCGCATCCTCCTCCAAAAATGACAGAACACTTGGTTCCTGTTTCTGTATTTTGGAGGGCTTCTCAAGTGAAAAGATTTCTTCCATTCTCGCCTGCTTAACGTAAGCCTTCCTTGTCGAACTGGATTTCCCACCACTAGCCAATCCTCCCGAGATTGTTCGAATCTCCCCTACTATGGTCTGATTCTAAGGGTTTTGTTGACTGGTTTGAGGAACCCTCGGCTCATCACGCCTTTGTCTCTGATTGCGCAGGCCATCATTGTTCGGCCCCGAGCTCGGTCTTGCCCGATGGCCCTGCCTGCTCTGAGGATTTTTCTCTCGGCCCCTCTCTTCGGCTACAAACTTCAATAACTTCTGATTTCTGAGAAATTTTTCAATTTCAAATCGAAGACTTGTACAATCTTTGGTACAATGTCCATGATCATTGTGGTATTCGCAAAACTTCTGAGTGGTGCGATTCTGGGGAAGAGGCTTCATCTTTCCGGGCCATCTGAAGGTCGGATCCTTCCTGACCTCTGTGAACACCTTATAAACTGTGGTATTTAGAGGTGTCCATCCTACGTATTGTTGCTGTTTATTCTGCCTGGGTGGCAGTTCGACCTTCCTCTCTGGGGCTATCACCTTCTAATGGTCTCATTTCTTCTTCTTCTTCTCCAAGAAAGTCTTTGGCACTGCTACAGCCGGGTCAGGCTTACTTTCCTCAGCTTGGGACTTCATCAAAGCTGAGATAGTTTCTTCTTGGTTAGTAAATTCCTCAGCTTTCTTCGTGAATCGCCGAAGAGTTCCTGAAGTTGATTTCCGAGACAATTCTGCCAGTAGCGGCCCATTAGTTTTCAAACCGTGGGTCAAGGCTGAAAGAACAAGTTGCTCGTCTGAGGCTTCTACTGTCAACTTCTCCCAATTAAACCGCAATATATAATCTTTCAAAGACTCGATTTTCCCTTGCACGATAGACAGCAAATAAGCGGGATTTTTCTTCCTCTTCCGAACCGCAAGGAACTGGTCCAGGAATTGTTGCCCGAGATAGTCAAAACTATCAACAGATTTAGGACTCAGCCCCCCAAACCATTCTTTAGCAACTTCTTCCAAAGTTAAGGGGAAAGCTCGGCAAGCTATTTCGTCCGGGGTATCGTGGAGAATGATGTGAGCTCAGAAACTTTTCATGTGATCAGAAGGATCTTTGCTTCCATCGTACTTGTCGACTCGCGGCATCTTAAACTTGTCAGGAAGAGGAAACCTCCTTACCCGATCAGTAAAAGGCAGGTTAGTGTACTGCATAAGATCCTTGGCTACGGACTGATCCTCACCATTTTCAATTAAGAAATCCATCTTCTCATATTTTTTCTGGAGATCCAGAATATCTTTATTCATCCCAACCCCTTCAGGGTTTATATGGTGAGAACAGCTTTGGTGAGAGTGACTATGATGTGATTTTGCATGACTAGTCTCACCTCAGTGGGATTTGCCACCAAGATGCATCTTATTACAAGATTTTTCTCGGTGGGAGTCTTTCCTGGTTTGAACAGTAGTATGGCTCCCACGTATTGAACTTCTAGCGTCATGTCGGATAGATTGCTAGCGGGTTGGTGACGGTGGTGCTCGGACTACTTCTTCTTGTACTCTAGGGGTTAATTTAGAGACGATTTCTTCATTTTGCTTCTTCATGGCTTCCATTGACTCGGCTATTCTCTTCATAAAGCTTTCTAACAAGGCTGTCTGAGTGTTTGGGTTTTGTGAAGTTCCAGGAACATCAAGCAAAACATTTGGAATAGGATGCGGATGTGTAACAGGGATGGAGTGTGGAGCATTGGAATGCGGAGGTGTGTTCACCATATCGGAATATTGAGATTTAGCAAGAACCGATAAAAATCAAGATTCCCACAGACGGCGCCAAACTGTTTGAGCAGTTTTCCGAACTATGACGTGGAATGGGCCCTGTGGACGGCCTGGTAACTGAGGGATCAACTGGGTAAGAAAAACAAAGAGAAAGGATCAAAACTGCCGGCGTTGTCCGGCTGGGGAAAGCTCTGATGCCTAAGTTAGTCACAGTGTTTAAGAGGAAAATAACCTTGAAGATTATGGATGAGATAAAGGATATGCAAGATATTCAGTTTTGGAGGGAAAAAAGGAATTACCGAAATAATGAGAGGGAACCCCCTTTTATAGGCATCGGGTTGTACCTGTTCATCTCGCATGGTGGACTTACCGAGTGTCCACGTGTCAACAATATATTGAGGGACAGTAAATAAGATATTTATTTAGATATATCTAATAGACCGAGAATGCTTCCCGAGAGTTCATATTATTGTAAGGCTCGGCTTACCGAGCCTTCCAATCGAGCGTTGTTTAATAGGCTTAAGTGGGCCTAAAATTTCCGAGTGTAAACATGGTGAACAGTAAAATATGACCGAGCTTTAGAGATGGGCCGTCAAATCGCTTACTGGGCCCAACTCAGCTAATCCATGACCCAACAAGTCGAATAAGAAGAAATGGGTATGACATGGGGTATTTATAGGACTTCACCCTTGGAAAACGAAGAGTCACCATTAATGAGCAAGGAGGTGCATGCAGGCAATACTCAAAGAATGAATCGCCGCACACTCGGGGCCATATGAATATGGAACACGTGTCCATCAAGTCTTCGTAGAATAATCATGATTCTTGGAAACTCAAACGTCTAAAAGGGACTCATGAGTGCCAAATATTGCATATTTGAGCCCCCTTAATTTGCATTTGTTAATCCTTTAGCCATATTATAATCTAACGGCTTGTATTAGTTTTGTATTTTTAGTGTTTTGCAGGTTGCTAAAGGAAAACTGCGGGTTTAAGGTGAAAAATGCAAAGTTTGGAAGAAAAAAAAACACACTTTGAGAAGATCTAGATGATGTGGTTAAGTTTAACCAAATTAAGAAAAGAATTAAATTGGAATTTCTCTAATTGGAGTCAAAATCGGATTTGATTAAATTTCAGACATATGTCTTAGTATTTTGACCATAACTTTCAGCTCAAAAATCGGATTAAAGTGAAACTAGTGGCGTTGGAAAGCTAACTCAAAATACTACAAATCATTATTTAATAAGATTTTCCTAATTCGGATGTTTACTATGCCAAAAGCATCCCTCCATAAAAGAACGCAAATCTAAATTAATCCTATTCCGATTTTTACTAGGATTGCTTCCTAATTTGACTAGGAAATTGAAGTACAATTTTCCGGGATTCTTAGGGCTTCTAGGGTTTGTTTGCTCCCTATAAATAGACCCCTAAGCATCAAGAAAGAAGATGGTATAGAGGCTGCAAAGTACAAAATTTCAAGAGTAGTTCTCCCTTTAGATTAGTTTTTCCATTATTTTTTTTCATAGTTATGTGTAGCTAATTTCTCAACTAAGGTTGAGGATAAAGTCTCACCGATGAATAACAATAATACTTTCATGTAAATTAATATTATCTGATTTTATTGGTTTTAATATTTCAATTGTTTTACTTCAAATCAATTATTGAGATGATTCTTGGATATCATTTGTGATTTACGGATACATCTCATGATTTGAGATAGTTTCATTTAATTGATTGCTTGGGTTTTTATTTATCAAAATATTGGATATTCATTGTATTTCGTTCTACGGATATATTTAATAATTTGGTTTAAATTGGATATCTTTCGTGATTTACGGATAGATCTAATGATTTAATTTAAACTGGATATCTTTTGTGATTTGTGCAAAGAACCGATTCAGTGAATGATTTAATTAATCTTTGAAGTGTAGTAGAATATACATAAGATTTTTTATTGTGAGAACTTCAGATATATATATTGATGAACATGAGAATATGTTGCTATGATTTGGTAGATGTGGATTCCAAAACCTTAGTACCTTATCTTAATTGATTAATTTTATCTTATTTAGTTTATGTTTTATTTTCAAAACCAAAGATCAAATATTTTTCGGAACTAGGTTAAGATTCAATTGATTTCAATATAATTGCTTTTCATAAACACAATTCCTTGTGGGTTCGACTTCGCACTTGCATCCTTATATTGCAAAACGATTCGTGCACTTGCGAGTACAATTAAAATTTCACAACAGGACGCACTCAAAGCAATAAAGGGTCTAATTACTATTATGACCCAGCCTAAAATACTTTTAGCCTCGGTCATGGGGGGTACGATCGGCCATCCCGAAACATGCCCGAAACATGGTACTTCCACAAGAACTGAACCGAGAATAAGGAAGCTGAGAATAACGAAGTTCAGAAACAGACAAAATCAAAAGGAGCAAAGTGAAATATTTTTGCTTCATTCATTTAACAGAAGTTTTACATAAGTTAAACATGCAAGAATGAAAGCTATGGGGTCCCGAGAGAGGGCTCAGTCGCAAAAGCGGCCCTAGACTCATCATCATCATCATCAATAAGGACGTTAGGGCCTGATGGCTCGGGTGGTAAATCCGCCTCTGGATGAAACCCATAAACATTGGCTTCAGGAGCATCTAGGAGCAGATTCTTGCCAACTTCAGCTAACTCATCGATAGCTCGATACGGAAGCTTCAGAAAGTCGGAATTCATTGTGGCTGGATCAATATTGTACTAGTCCTAATTGATGGTCAAATGCCAACAATTCTCGAACCTCCAGTCCAAGCCTCGGGCCCAAATCAAGTCTGGTCTAGTACTCATAAATGAAGAGTCCTTATAGTCGGAGTAGGGCTTTTGGAAGTCTAGTCTAGTACTCATAAATTATGGAATTTTTATATAATATATGCATATAATTTTTTTTATCTCATTATTTCAATAAAAATTAAATTCTGTTTCATTATTTCTTTTTTCTCCTTGTGATCCAAGGAAATTTGGAAAGAATAATGTGTTATTCTTCTCCCTTAATTTCCACCTTCTGCTAAGTCAATTCAAAAACCAAACGTAAGGGTTAAGTCTAGGAAAAAAAATCCTGAATTGAAAATTGTAATCATTGAATTTAGACAAATAGGGACTGTCTATATTTTTATATTTTTATGTGTTTTGAAATTACTCCTTAAAATTTAAAAGTTCTCAATTTAAAGTATTGAATTTTTAATATTTTGTAATATTCCTCATCTATTAGGATTTTACATTAAATCTTGTCACAATTCTCAAAATACCTTTATTCTTTTATAAAAAATTAAATAAATATTACAAAGAATCAGGCGTAAGTATTTTTAAAAATTTCATTAAATCTTAGAGAAAACCTTTTATCATGACCATTTTGATAACATCACTTTTGCAGCCTCCAATTATTCTTTGACACCTCACTTAAAAACAAAAAAATACGCCAAACTACACCAAGAGTAGAAGACCTGATTACATCCCCAATATTAAAACACCAAGAGTAAAACACCAAATCCTTTCTTAAAACACTTAACCCATCCAGCCACGTCGGAATCCACCTGAGAGAGAACCACTGCCCATCGTCATCGAAATCCACCTGAGAGAGAGCCACCGCCCATCGTTTCCGAATCCACCATGGAGAGAAACATCTACGATTGGGTCACGGCAGGCGGCAGCCTTCTCCGGCGGATCCATTTACGATGATAGAATCCCTAAAGAATTAACATTCCCCCTCTATGTTTCAGTTTAGAATCCAAAAACAAGTTTTGAGGCATTAGAAACAAGTTTTGATGCATTAGAAACGAGTTTTGAGGCATTAGAAACAAAACTTGAGGCATTAGAAATGAATTTTGAAGCTGAATTTGACAGAAAAGTGACTAGAGAGGGTGACCCACGGTTGGGTCGTGGGTCACGGCCAGACCCATGACAGACCCACAACGTGGGTTTGGCGTGGGTCTCGCCGGGTAGGTTTTTTTTTTTTTTTTTTTCTCTTTCTCTTTCTCTTTCTCTTTCTCTTTCTCATTTTGATTTGGTATAGTTGTTCTCACTTTTATTTTTTGCATTTTTCTTAAATTAATGATGTGTCACATGGTAATTGGAGGCTGCAAAAAGGGTGTTATCAGGATGGACCTAATAGTAGGGGCTCTCTAAATCTTAATGTTGGCCTGAATCTTAACAATTTTTTATTTTTTTTATTAAAAAAAAAAATGGGCATTTGTGAATTTTTATGAGATTTAACGGAAAATCCTAACGGAGGAAGGACATTATAAAAAATTGAAAGTTCGATACTCTAAATTAAGAGTTTTTAAACTTTAGGAAATAGTTTCAAAATGCGTAGAACTTCAGGGGAGTTTTGTGAAATTTTCCCTAAAATATTTTACCAAAAAAAAAAAACTCTTACAAAATAATGTGACACAACATAATTGAATTGCTAAAAATTTGGATTCATTAATGATAGATTCATAATTGAATCTCAATTTCAATTATATTGTATCACATTACTTTATAGTTTGGAATTTTTTTAAAAAATATATTTTATAAGCCTAGCCTTCCTCCTTCGTGATTGGTTAATAACGGCGCATAAGAAATACGAGGTTTCATGTGACCAATAATTCTTAATTGGGAAAACTAGAGAGTTTTTTCTTTAAAAAAATGTTGGTTCTTGAAAATGTCGCATGGACTTCATGTTGGAAAATCAGCATCAGAGAATGGCTCAGCCATGACGTTGTGGTTGGGTGATTGAATTTGAGAGCTGGATTATTATTGAGGTTTTTATTAGTTCGTATTTTGTTTATTTTAGTGATAATTTTTCAAACTGGTTGACTTCGAACACATTATAAGGTAAAACAATTTGAGTCTGTTGAGCAGTAAATGATGTAGAGACTCCAAGTTGTAAATAAAGAAAAGTAAACTAACCAAACAACAAGTCGTTTAATAGTTAAAGTTTTGTTTTATTGTATTTAACTGTGTTTATAATATTACATTATTTAAAATTTGCGCATGCCAAGATTAGAGACTATCCAAAATAAGCTTTGATATGTCTATCACATTCTCATACATACTTTGTGATTGCACTTCATTGCGTACTACATGTACAATCTTTAAAGTATCACCTTTTAAAATAACATTGCGAAGACCGAGCTCTTTACCCAAAACCACAGCCTTTCATGCCGCATAAGCCTCCACCACAGCTGGATCAGTGATGAACCTCCTGGAATAACACATTGTTGCTATAAGCTTTTCCTCCTATACTTTTAATCATTTCTTAAAAAATAAAAATAAAAAAATAAAACACACACACACACATAGGTAGAAGACTAAGAACTTATTTAGGATTTTGTTTGAGAAATATAGCTATTAAGTCAAAAAGAACTTTTGGCCAAAAGCTTTATTTTTAAACTTTTGCCAAAAGTGCAAAGGGATTTTAATTTTTTTTAATCAAATGAGTATTTTTTTCTTCAAACAGACTTTTTAAATGTTAAAAATATTTTTAGGCACTTCAAACACAATCTCAAACAAGTCCTAAAACAATGAAACTAGCCTCTTACATTGTTTTGATTCTCTTGGTAGTTGAATATATGTTACTTATCAAAACCTTAAAAAAAAAAAATTAAAAAAAAAAAAAAATCTAGTAAAATCTCCTCTACCTTGTTTTGGTAAGTAACAAATTTTACACCCAAAAAAATGATAAATGATAAAGGATTAACTTAAACTCAATTTTGGCACAACTTTTCTCTTAAGTTAAGTTAAGTTAAAAAAAAAAAAAAAAAAAAAAAGAAGAAGAAGCCTGTGGAGGGGAAAGAGAGCCTTAAACGATAGAGAGAAATTTGGTCTAGAAATTGAGACAAAATTGAGTTTAAGTTGTGACTATATCACACCTCCCAAAACATATAATAACAAAAGTATAACAAAAGTTTATCTTCTTGTCATCTATAGAACATCAAAAGGTCTAATTTAAAAAGTGAGATCAAGAATCTTCTACTATTTAATTTAAAAATAATAAATTGAATTTTTTTTTCTTAAAAAATTCTCGATCCTGAAAAACCTAATCAGGTATTATTTCTACAAAATATTTTATGCAAACAATTTTAGTTCATAAATAAATAAATTCAAAAAAAAAAAAAATCCTCTATTATGTGGATCAGATCCCCGGCAATGCTCCAAAAATTGCCCATCATTTTTTTCTCAGATCTTGGCCATCCAATATCATCCAACAGCCACAATTTCGCCATGTGTCCCCACTAAAAATAAATAATAAAATATTATTTATTTTTAAAAAAAATATATATAAAACAAAATATTAAAATTAAAAAATTAAGAAAAAAAATCAGGGTGGAGCGTCCAGCATCCAGTCCAAGGGTGTGAAGCCTTGGGTCACGAGACCACCACCCCCCCAAAACCACCCATGACTTTCCGGTTGACTGCTAGGGCATGGGGATGCCGCCACTCACAATGGCAACACCCCAATTTGTTTAATTTTTTAATTTTAATATTTTAATATTTTGTTTTATACATACTTTTTAAAAAATAAATAATATTTTATTATTTAGTTTTAGTTGAGACACATGGCAAAATTATAGCTGTTGAATGATATTGGATGGTCAAGATTTGAGAAAAAGCTGGACAATTTTTGAAGCATTGCGGGAATCCTCATTCCTGTTCTGTCATTGTTATAGGGCAAGGTGGTTTAGCATAAACTGTTGGCGCTGACTGGATGTTGGGATAGGAATACTTACAAATCCTAAACTTTGAGCCGCAAACTTGTCAACAAGCAAGCATACCAAGATTAACGTTAACACTCTTATCCAATTACATTTCGCCACCTCATCCTTCACTGTACTCAGATCCTTAATCCCCACTAAGTGCTCACACATCATGTTTCCCAAGTCTCCCATCCAGCTCTAGCCTCTAAGCTGTAATCTCCAAAGTGCCAGACTGGCAACCGTTAGAATCCAACGTGAAGTGCCTCATGCAAATCCTACGGCCCAGATCTCTCCCTCTACCTTCGTAAGAATAATATAGCGTTTTTTTTGCGAAGCCCCTAATAAATTTAGGATAAATTTCAAAAGCATCCCCCAAGGTTTGGCTTAATGCAAGACTCTACCCATTAAATTTGAAAAATGTACGATATGCTTCACGTTTAACTATAAACTTTCTTTCCTACTTTACCCTTATCACCTCTCCATATTTTTAAAACATAACATAAGCGCAATTAAAGTAACAAAATCAAAACAAAAAGAAGTGAAGAAAAAAAAAAATTGAGATTTAATGCAACTCAAAAAAATCATAAAATTGAAGGGACATTACCCCTCGATTCAAAATCTTTTTTTTTTTTTGAAAAATAAGTCCACTTCTTCATGAAACAAAATAAAGTTGAAGCATTTTGCTCCGCTTAAACACTATCACAGATACAATGAGGTATTTCATCCCATCATATTCGTTTTATGACACTTTTAGTAGCTAACTTTGCTAATAGATGGACTACATCATTTATGTTTCGTCGTACATTGTTAGGTTTCCAATTTAATAGAGAATTCAAAATCAATTTAACATCCTCTACTAGTTGACTATACCTACTACCATTCTGCTCCTCATTTTGTAGCACCATGATAATTGTCTATGCGTCTCCTTCTAAAATTACATTAATCACTCCTGCATGAACTATGACCATCGTCATCTCTGATAATTAAACCCCCTCAATTCAAAATCTTAATTTCACATTAATTAACATGTTACTTTAATGGAATAAAAAGAATTTAATAAAATCCAAAATTGAAAGGGACATTTGGCCTTATAAAATCCATTGACAGCTAATTATTCCATTATTCCTTATTATCTTCGTTGAGGAAAGTCTCCTGACCTCAAGTGTTATGGTTACACTCAAGGCTACTTGGTAAATTAATATCAACAAGTCCAAAATAATTTTCCAATATAAGGATTCTCAATCCTAGTATGAAATTTATCTCTCTAATTTTTTTTTTTTTTTTTTTTTTAAAAAAAAAGAGTTCAAATATTCAAGAAAAAAATAATAATCTTGAATCTTTACCTCTTGAATCTTTACCCTAAACTCTTCCTTAATTCTTACTTGTTTGTGTCAGGTATTTGGCTAAATTTTAGTAGATGTGTTGACATTTCTCTTAATTGTTAAATTTTTTGGGAAACTTTATAAAACACTCATGAACTGTTATGTGTTTTGAAATTACTCTTTGAAGTTTAAAAACTCTCAATTTAGGGTATCGAACTTTTATTTTATTGCAATATTTTATTCCATTAGAATTTTTTGTTAAATTTTGTTAAAATTTTCAATATACCCCTTAATATTAGAGTAGTAATTTCAAAACGTGTGAAAATTCAAGAAGATAAAGTGAAATTTTTCCAAAATTTTTTATGATTAACTTTGATTATCCAGTTAGCATTAAAATCGAAATTTTAGTAGCAAATAATACATCTAATTATTTAAAAAGTTTTTAATATATTTTTTCATGGATTGTGATTCACAACACACCGGTGTACTTAGCACGCCAGGCCAATTTTTTATTTTTTTAATATTAAAGAAAAAAGGCCGGCATGCAAGGCACGCCGGTGATGTTTTTATCTTCACCCTTTTTTCATAGTTGGTCCCACACATACAATATTTTAATTAAAATATATATAACAAAAAAAAGGGGAAAAGGGGGGGGGGGGAGTGAAGCGCTGTGAAGGGCAAAATGGAAAAGAAATGATAACTCAACACCGTCTTAACAGCCCAATCTTAAAATAAGGGAGAATAATGCATATTTTCCATATTGAGGGATAGCGGAGACATTAGGCCGAATCTTGGGGGCTTTTTGAAATTTAACCACAAATATATCACCAATGTCCCTGGAATATCCCACTCCCTCACAAAAGGCCTTTGCCATTCCACCTCCCATTTCTCGTACCCAATTACAGCCAAGGGTGACCTCCACGACCGAGTCCTGGTGGTGCTCTCTTGGTTTGGGATCCGACCCGCATTGTGTTCTATCGGGTTAGTTCTAGCTTCGTTCTCTTTTGAGTACAATTTGTAGATCTGGGCTTTCTGTTGTTTGGTACAATTTGTAGATTTGGGAATGCCGTTTTCGGTGGGTTTCTGATTACATTTTGGGTTTTGATGGTGAGTGCTTTTTCTGGGTTCTGCTGGCTCTCTCTGTTTGCTTGCTAGAAGAATTTTCAGTTTTGATTGGAAGAAATTTAGTCTTATTGGAAATCTGATTAGCTTGGGAGTTTTTCGGTTGATTTGTTGTTTTGGAGGAAAAAATTGTGAAGCGCAGCTGGGTTTTTTTTTTTTCTTTTCTTGTTGAATGCGTTTTGTTGTTCCTGCTAGTTCTTTATTTGATTGCTAAGAAGGTTTTCCGATTCCGGTGATAAAAATTTGTGTTTGGTTGCTTAGAAAATTTGCGAGAAGGGAATAAAATTATTTACTTTAAATTTATATTCTTCTTTATTTTGGATTCTCCTTTTTACAGGTAACAAAATTAGAAAAAAGATTTAGGTGAATTTGAGTGTCATAATAAAAGGGGCATGCCTCTTTATTCTTCTTATCTTTTACTTATCAAAAGAAAATAGTAAAAGGGGCATGATTTGATTTGACAAGCATATTTAATTAAATATTTCTTAGAAAATTTGAAATTTCAAAAAGCCTTTTTGTAAAAGTTCTTGGGATAAAAGCAGTAAGTTGTCTTGTCAAACTGCTTTAATTTCATTAGTAGGTTTGTTTCTTATCTCTTACGTTCATCTCCCTTCAGCTCGATTGTAAGCTGCCAAGATGGTCGCGCAGGAGTTTACTGTCGATCTGGACAAAGCCCTCGTTTTCCAGGTACCATCACATGTGCTTCTTCTTCTTCTTTTCATTGCCTTGGGTTTTCCATGGATCTCTAAAACATAAAAAGCTTTTCCTTGCAAACAGTTTACATCTATATTGCAAGAAGTTCACCTTTTTTATTTTCTGAACCAAATTTATAGTAATACTTTGAAGATTCACATATAATTTTCCGATGCTTATGATTTTGTTATGCATGTTAATCTATGACATGTTTTTTAGGTTGGCCATCTCGGACCAGATTACCAGGAGTGGGTTCACCAACCCATCGTCACCAAGGAAACCCCTCGATTCTTTGAGAGTGATTTTTGGGAGGTACAATCTCGTTGTTTTCACATGATAATCTTACTGCCATTAAATCATAGGTTTGACCCATGCATATATGTAGTTGTTGGCATAGTTTCTGCACTTGTTTAATTACTAGTTTAACATTTCATTTTTGAAGAATGTATACAGCTGCAAATTTGACTCACTACTGCTTGAAACAGTTCTTGACCCGCACTGTTTGGTGGGCGGTTCCAGTCATTTGGCTGCCAGTGGTATGCTGGTCCATCTCCATATCAATACAGATGGGCCATACAATTCCTGAGGTAGCTTTAATGGTGGTCTTCGGCATTTTTTTGTGGACGCTTATCGAGTACACATTACACCGTTTCCTTTTCCACATCAAAACAAAGAGCTACTGGTTAGTTGTTACATTGCTCTCCCTCTCACACATACACACACATGCATGCGTAGTCATGTTGAAATTTAAAATTCTGTATAATTTTCTGGCCTCTATACACAATTTAAGTTGCTTTGATTCAAAATGTGCTAGTACTAATTGTGTTAAACATTTTGTTTAGGGGAAACACCATGCATTATCTTCTTCATGGCTGCCATCATAAGCATCCAATGGATGGCTTGAGACTTGTTTTCCCACCTGCTGCAACAGCTATACTTTGTGTACCGGTATGTCTATTCTTACTTGTTCTGCATCTCTTCATAAGAACTCAAGGTGATGCTTTTCCTCTAATTAAAATGAGAACAGAAATTATGTATTAAGTTTTGGAGCATTTGACTTTATACTTCCTGATTGACAGAAAGAACAACTTACATGTGTACTGTGTACGTACCCTCATATCTTGCCCTGGATGTAATGAACTGGATCATGTTGGTCTTCCACTTGTATTCCATTGTAACCAATTCCCATTCAATGTATTTTCTGTACGGTATGTACGACTTAATAACCTGACATTTTAACCAATTCCATGTGCATGTATTTAAACTGATGGCACATGGATTCGAAAAATGTGGAAGTTCGGATGTACGAAAACCATCATGGTATAAAATAAAATTTGTAGGTGGTTCTAGATTAAAATACTATTGCTTGCTCTGTGTATTTACTTGTGTTCATAGGGTGTAATCCCTTTATATGAGAAATGACAATGCAAACTTGTGTACTATTCCTTACTATATATATTAGTACTGAATTTTTATATATTTAATTAATATTGGAGTGCATATATGAATTAACCATTAGTTGAGGTTTAGAGTTTTCATTAGTTTTCATCATGGTTTTGTATAAAGTTCTTGTCTACTGATTCAACTGTTACTTTACATCACTGCCAGTTCTGGAACATGGTCAAGCTTTGTTCCACCCCTTCAACTACTCCTGCTTTGTTTGGAGGCGGTTTACTGGGTTATGTGATGTATGATTGCACCCATTACTACCTCCACCATGGTCAACCATCAATCGAAGTGTCTCGAAATCTCAAGGTAAGAGCAGTAGGTTCCTGCCACTCATGGGTCATAGTCTACAACTTGCCTTTTCTGATTACAACCCATATATCTTGATCAATGAAGAAGTTACTTGTACAACTATGTATATCATTAAGAATTTGAAAAGGATATCGTTAACCTGTCCCTGTCAACAAGAATTTTCTGATATGTAATTACATAGCCAATTGACCACTAGGTTTTAAAGCGGACCTGCATTGTTGACAGGGACAGGTTTTTTTTTTTTTTTGATATACAACATTACTTATCAAAAAATAAAACCTGTCTCTGTCAACAAGGCAGGTTTGCTATAAAACCTACCGGTCAATTCGCTATGTAATCACATATCAGAAAATTCTTCCATTCAAGAGTATATCTTAAGTTTTTTGGGTTTTCATTATTAATCGACTAGGCCTTGTTTGCTTGTGTTTTGCAGAAATACCATTTGAATCATCATTTCAGGATCCAGACAAAAGGCTTTGGGATCACTTCATCATTATGGGACAAGGTGTTTGGAACACTTCCTCCAGCGAAAGTAGCTGGGAAAAGTAGATAATTTATTACAAGATAATTTATTACAATGCAGCATCAGTCCATTGGTTATTAGTAGCGAGTTTAAGGGGTTTTTAACAAATTTTTTAAACATTCTTTCATTTTCTGTCTATTTGTTTGATATTACTGTCACTTCAAGTGATAGATACCTTCCTGGGTTTGCAGCATGTTGTGGACAATTCCATTTTGGTGGGAGAATGTATTTATGTCCGCAGATTTGTTTATGAGGGAAAAGCCTCCTACTAGTCTAGATTTCCTAGTCATCTTGATTGCTTGTTCATTCCTTTATGTCTTTTGAGTAAACTTGTGGATTACAACTTATTTATGTCCACAGATTTATGTCTTTTTAGTAAAACTTGTGGGTTACAACTTATTTGAAGAAAAGAGAAACTACTTCTGCCCTAGTTCCTAGCTTCCAGGAAATTGGACACAATTTTATCAAAATTAACAAGTATTCCTCCTCTTTGTGGAAGGGGAACACCTAATTTGAAATTTTTTGGCTGTCTGGTAAAGTAAAGGATTGTGTATAATAGTAATAAGAAGTGATTGATGTGATATAAAGTAAAGAAAAGTTCTGAATTTTTTGCAAGGAAAAGTGAAAAAATAAAATGTTTTAGTGAGTTTTTGTTTAAATAATAATAAAAAGTGATTGGTGTGATTGATATAAAAAGTAATAATATTTTGAAATTGACTTTTTTTTAAAAAAAAAAATTGAATTGATTGCCAAACAGAGCAGACCCTTTTATTCTTATCTTTGTTGGACTGGTTTTTAGCAAAATTGTTATGCAAAACAGTCTTTTGGATGCAAATTTTGGAAAAGAACTTTTCAATTTAACATATAAACGAAGGTATGGAGAGATATATACACTTTGCTTCTCTCTCGTTTCTTCTTATAATCTTCTCTCAACTTCTCCAAACATGGTGTAACGGTAGTTAGTTAAACATGATTGTTGTCTAACCAAAGCCTCGGGCTGTCGGGCTCTATTGGCTTTGTTGTGTTTCCGTATGCTAGTGTAGTTGAAAAACTTCAGTGAACCAAAAAAAAAAATATATATTTTTGGTCAATGAAAATATCGTTTTTTTTTTTTAGGATTCATTAAAAACTAACGGATAATAATATATATTGTTTTTTAATGAATTGTGTTGATCAATATTATTGATGGATCATTGACAGAGCAATTGCTCTGTCAATACAATGTCTCTAATACAAGGAGGTTCCTGTTCCAACCATACAATATCATTGGCTTGTGTGAGAACCAATTTAGCTAGTCTATGAGCCGCCTTATTCGCCTCACGATGTACGTGCTCTACATTCCACATAGGAATAGCATTTAGCCCAAACCACATCCTCAATCAACTGGCCTAACAGACTAAGATTTTGGCCTTCGTCTTTAATGGCTTCGGTAATTTGCCTAGCATCTCCTTCTAGAATTAGTTGCTACACTCCTTGTTCATGACCAGATATGACACCAAAATAGGTTGCTAACGCCTCCGCAGCTGCTGAGTCCCACTTTCCCAATCGCACAATACTTTTAGCCACTATAACTCTACCTTCATGGTCACGCATGACTAACCCAAAGCCCATTTTGCCTTCTTTCTTATTGAGAGCTGCATCTACATTCACTTTCATCCATCCTCTAGCTGGTTTTCCCCACCTGGGAAGTTGCTCCCTTCTCTCCAGAATTTTTTTGTCTTCCACCGCATTCGCATTCTCATAGTCCTGCATTGCCATTTCCGCATCATGAGAGATCTGGTTCGGGTGAGAGAAGGTTTTATCATAAATCCAGCCGTTTCTTCTCAACCAGATCCTTCTAGATATTTATGAGAAAAGTCGAAAGAGTTTATCGCCCCCCATCTCAAAGACACCTTCGGCCACCTGGAGGAAATCTGGTCCTCTAAGGGAACATTTCTGGAAGAACATCCGGCTCACCCCCCAAACGTCTCTTGCGGCAGTGCAGTCCCAAAGAACATGCAGCGTAGACTCAATCTCCAAGTTACAGATAGGACATAAAGGATCCTCAATCACCTTTCTCCTCATCAGATTCTCCCTAGTTGGGAGTATATTCCTGCAGGCCCTCCACATAAAATTTTTCACCACATTAGGAGAGTGCATCTCCCATATTCCTTTCCATAAGACATTGTTCCCTCTCCGGCTAGAGCTTTCTGGCTGGCTCCCATTTTCTTGTTCCTTCATCATATGGTATGCACTTCTTACCGTGAACACTCCATTCTTGGTTCCTCGCCACACCAACTTATCCAGTTGGTTAGTGAAACTTATTGGAACAGAATAAATAGCTTCTCGATCTGCCTCATTAAAAATACTCTCGATAAGTGTTATATTCCACCCCTTTCGATCTTGGTCAATCAAGTCCTCCACCTTTGCTTCAGCATTAAGTAACCTTGGAGGAGATTGAGCCATATAAGTGGATGGGTTATTGAGCCATTTGTCTCCCCATATTCTGACCTGGGATCCAGACCCAATACGCCAAAACAACCCACCATGGACAATCTTGCAAGCTCCTTGGATACTCTTCCAAGCAAATGAAGGTTTGGTCCCCAATTGTGCCTCCAAAATTGAACATTTTGGATAGTATTTCGCTTTAAGAATTCTTGCCGTTAAGCTATCCGGTAATACCCAAAGGCGCCAACATTGTTTAGCCAAGAGAGCTTGATTGAAGACACTAAGGTCTCGAAATCCCATACTGCCTTGTGTCTTTGACATCCCCAATTTCTCCCAACTCTTCCAATGAATACGGTTGTCATTGGAGCGATGGTCCCACCAAAAATTTTGCATCAATGAATTTAAATCATGACACAAAGTGTTTGGTAAGAGAAATACGCTCATACTATAGGTTGGGATCGCTTGAATAACCGCCTTAAGCAAGATCTCTTTTCCAGCTTGGGATAAAAAATTTAGCTTCCAGTCTTGCAGCCTCTTCCACACCCGTGCCTTAATGCCTTGGAATTCGGCCATTTTTGCCCTCCCTACAAGAGCTGGAAGCCCCAAATACGTGTCAAATCTCTGTGACTCCGGGATGCCTGCCACCTCTAAAATTTGCTGTTTCACTTGGGGCTCAATGTTCCTACTAAAAAAGAGAGCTGTTTTGTCTCTATTTAGTCTTTGGCCAGAAGCCCCTTCATAAGTACTTAGAACTTTCGAAATCCGATGCCAATGTCTCAAATCAGCTCTGCAAAACAATAAAGAGTCATCTGCAAAAAAAAGGTGGTTAATTCTAGGTCCACTATGAGAAGTAGGTACTCCTTCAATGTACCCTCTTTGACCCGCCTTTTCAAGGACAGAGCTTAAGGCTTCTGCGCAAAGTAAAAACAGGTATGGGGAAATAGGGTCACCTTGTCGTATTCCCCGAGAGGGAAAAATGTGACCAGCTGGGATCCCATTCACCAAAATGGAATAATTGGCCGTATAGACACATGCCATGATCAGATTAATCCATCTCTCTGTAAAGCCCATTCACCGCATAATGGCCTCCAAAAAATTCCACTATACTCGGTCATAAGCCTTGCTCATATCCAATTTTATGGCCATGTACCCCTTCTTACCCCACATTTGGGTATGCATCGAGTGCAACGTCTCATATGCTGCTACTATGTTATCCGAAATCAATCTCCCCGGTACAAACGCACTTTGATTCATAGAAATCAAACTTGGCAAGACCACCTTCATTCTATTAGCAATAACTTTGGAAATAATCTTGTAAAAAACATTACATAGACTTATTGGCCTAAACTCCGTCACCCTTGAAGGGTTTGTCGTTTTAGGAATAAGCGCTATATAAGTAAAATTAAGCTCCTTATCTACTATGCCAGAGTTCAAAATAGTAAGAACAAATTGACAAACCTCCTCGCCCACAACCTCACAATATTAATAGTAAGAACATGTTGAAATCCAAAACATGCTTCATATTCATCATAGCTAAATAAACGTATTCATTTCTCTTGTCATGCCCTTTATTTATGCTTAACCTTATATTTGTATGTTTTAATTTGTTAACATCTCTTTGACTTTCGATCACACGAACTTTCATAGCCATCATCGTGTGCAAATCAATCACTCGCTTATAACCGTTTATTAGTCCTTTGTCATAGGCTACCATACTTCTATCATTGAGTAATGATATAAGGAGAGCTAGAGTCCTCCCAAATGTGACTTGACTTTCAAAATTACCATTGAATTTGAGATGATTATTATTGAATTTTTGATCTATTGGTGATTTTAAATGTCAATCACATTTAGAAGGACTTTAGTCCTCCTTATATCATTACTCTTTATCATTTATCAAACCGTCCTCAAAGTCAACTGCGCATTGACCGTTTATTAGACCATCGTTAAGGCGTCCCTGCTTAGCCGTTTATTAGACTGTCATCAAGGGTTTTAGGTTTTTATGTTGACTCATTCAGTGTCTAAGGCCTCGTTTGGTTTGCAGAATGTCTAGTCCATTGGAAAATGATTAGCTACTATTGGGAATAGAAGAGTGTGGAATAGATTAGCTATGCCTATTCCTTTGTTTGGTTATAACGCTGGAATAGACTAGTTAATCATATTTCTTCGTTTGGTACAATGCAATATGTTGGTGAATAGAATCATATTGTGATCAAATTTTCTAAAATACCCTTATAATACAAATACAATTTATATTATTAAGGACTTTCATTTTTTTTTTTTTTTTTTAAACATAAACAATTTTACTATAATTTCTTTTTATTTTTTGTTTTTAATTATGTTAGGTATGTGGCTTTTTTTTTTTAATTTTTTATTTGCAATTATGCTACAAAATTATTTATATATAAAAAAATATAGTTGGAAAAAACAGAATCAAACTCAATCTTTAAATCCATAATTACTTACGAGTAAATAAAGTCTTGTATTCTCATATTGAAGTTATTCAGGAATGTTTTGAAATAATATAAATTACGAAAAATTAAATGTAAGATTAGGAGAAGAGGAAGTGTGGATTTCCGAAAAAAAAAGAAAAAAAAGGAAAAAAAAAAGAAAAGAAAAAACAGTAAAGAAAAAAAAAAAAAAAGAACAAAAATACATAAAAAGTAAAAACAGAAGTTAATAGTTAGACACATGCTGATGCTGAAAAAAAAAAAAAAAATTGAAATTAAAACAAATGGATAGTAGAGGATATTTGCTATATGAATAATTAATAATTAAAAATAAATTCATAATAATAATTTTAATAAGTAATGCTATATCTACATCTCTTTTTAACTCTAATTGGAGGCATCTTAATCATTGAAACAAATTTTAATATTCTTCAAGCACATCTTAATAGGTTAAAAATATATATAAAAACAAAAATACAAAACTTATAGGTATATAGTATTTTTCAAAATATAATCAAGTTTTTGACGTTTTATTTGTAGAAATAGACGCATGGAAATAAAACTGATTTACAAAGTTTATGTTTCGGGCAAAACATTTTGCCCGAAACAAACTTTCTTAAATCATTTTTTTTTTCTTTCTCCGAGCAACATTACCATACAAGATCTACACTTCCCAGATAATCGCTTAAAAGAAACAGCGATTGATTTCTGTTCAATTTTCCTCTTCGCTAGCTCCCACTCTCTCTCTATTACACACACAGCGACAGATCGTTTCGCTCTCTCCCTTCCCAGAATAGAAGAAGAAGAAGAAGAAGAAGAAGGAGATGTTGAAGTTCTTGAAGGGAGTAGTGGGTGGATCTGGCACGGGAATCAAAGATCTGCCCTACAACATCGGCGACCCTTATCCCTCTGCTTGGGGCTCCTGGACTCACTTTCGTGCCACCTCCAAGGTTTCACACCACATCACAACTTCTCTCTCTGTCTTTTTCTCATGTGTGTGTATCTGATCGATTATTGTGTAGTTAGGTTTTGATTCGGGGAAATTCACTGGTTTTAGAGGGCCAAGGGATCTGGTGCGTTAGTGTTCATTGATTTGCGTGCCTGAAATTTAGTTTCTTTTGTAGTGTTTGTAATGGGGTCTAGAATTGGATTGAGTGTTGAAGATATTCGTGGAGTTTAAAGTAATAATTGAATGCTCTCAACATTGTTTTGGACTTTGAGTACGCTGGAACCTACTGGATTTTGTTTCGGAGAGTTAAATTACGAATGAATTCTTCTGGGAGCTACGGCTGACAATGAATTCTTGGATCTTAGAATTGGAATACTTTAAAAACTATTGGTTAGATGGTGCTGGCCTTTAACGTTGTTATGTGAGGGTACATTGATTGGTTACAGTATTAGCGGGGAAGTGAATTTTGTATTTTACTTGGTGAATCTTAATCCAGCTTCGCCATAAAAAGGTTTTCTCTGACAGTATTTGCCGTTATTTCTGCAAGTTGAAATGTCCTTCTGCTTCCTTCCAAGCTTAAAGGCTGGTTTACTGTTTGGGTGAGGAGAGAGAAATGGCATATGTGCTGATTCAACTGAAAGATTTTATCACTCTACTTATTCAAGGATTTGACCATACTAGACAGAGAGGGATCTGGGCATTGTGCGACTTAGTGGTCTTCTGTTCCTTTGATAAAAACTTCTCTTTTCCAAGATGGAATGGAAGGTGCTAGCTTTATAATTATGGATAGGTTTTTGATATATTCATAACTATTGTTAACAATAAAACACTAGGAAAAGGCCACATGTGGTGAAAATTTTTTGTTGCCTTTGGAGAAAGGAGAAGTCCAGCTCCTATTAAAATGGGAGTTGTAACTGGAATGAAAGTTATCATCCATGAATATTGACATGCATATTCCGTGAAGATATATATGTATATATATATTTTCCATTCTTAATTAACTGTTTCTGGTTTTACTGTTTCCTTCCATTATTTGAACATAACATAGCTTAAATCCTAAATTGCTCTGCAGTTTACCATGTAGTGTTCCAAATATTGAGTTGATTGGTTGAGATTTGAATGTGATATGACTATTATGGAGCGAGTAAGTCCTTATGGGGGTGGTGAGCCTATGGATGAATATTAGGAGAGATTGGGGAGCTTTCTCCAATTTTGTTTCCTATAAGGTTGGGGACAGTTCCCATATTCACTTCTGGCATGACACTTGGTGTGGTGAAAGGGCTCTAAAAAGCTCTTTTCCATAGCTCATAACAAGGTGGCTTTGGTGTCAGATTACATGGATCTTCCAGTCCACACATCCTTTGGAATCCTAGCTTCATTAGAGCAGCTCATGATTGGGAACTTGAATCTCTAGATTCTTTTCTTACTCTCTTATACGCTGTGAACCCCCTTCCGGGAGAAGTGGATAGTATGGTGCGGACTCCTTCTAGCCGCCACGGCTTTGCGATGAAGAGCTACTATTCTATTCTACAATCAGGTGAGCATAGTTCATTCCCTTCGAAAAGCATTTGGAAGGTGAAGGCCCCTCCTCGCATTGCTTTCTTCTTATGGGTGCCGGCTTTGGGTAGAATTCTCATGGTGGATAATCTCAGAAGGCGGGGATTCCAACTAGTTAACCGGTGTTGCTTATGTAAAAAGGATGAGGAAACTATTAATCATCTTCTCATCCATTGTGAGTCTACTGTTGACATCTGGCACTTAGTTTTTAACATCTTCGGGGTCTCCTGGGTCATGCCTAGTAACATCCTACAGTTTCTCCAATGCTGGAGATTTCGAGGACGGGGACATCCCAAAGAGGCTATTTAGAAAGTTATTCCCGCTCTCTTTGTGTGGAGCGTTTGGAGAGAAACAAATTGAGGTCTCTTTGAGGATACTGAGACCAATTTGCTTCGCCTTAAATCTTTGATTTTGAGATCTCTTTTGGAATGGTCTCTTGTATATGCTTCTAACTTCTCCTTAGGGAATTTGGTAGATCTGGTTTGTTTTCTAAACTGTAGTAGCAGCTAGGGCCTCGACTCTCTTGTATACTCTTCGTGCACGAAGACTTTGCCCTTTTTTCAATATACTTCTAATTATTCATTAAAAATAAAAAATAAAAAATTATGGAGCTAGTATGCATGTGAAAGATTCAGAGTATTCATAACTCCAAGGGATTGGCTTAGGTGATAAGAATTGGTCTTGGTGGCATTCCCATCAGTTTAAGGTTCGAATCTCCTTGAGTGCAAACACTTCCTTGGGGCCAGCCCGTTGGCGCCGGAGTATTATTTGGTCCATGTGGAGGTACATGGGTTTGAGGTTTATCCGACAAGAGTGGATAAGAGGGGTCTTTGTCATAAAAAAAAAAGGAAGAAAGATTCAAAGTATTCATGTTCATTTAGTGTGGGTTATTCACTCAATATATTGTCAATCATTATCTGTCTATTGGATTTAAGGGATTATTTATTACAAACATGGTACAACTTGTTGAATTCTGGGAAGTAAAAATGCCTTTTTATTATTTTTTCTGCATTATTTTCTTCATTAAAGTTGATGTACTTTGTTAATTCTGGCTCAATTTTCAGGATGATGGGTCTCCGGTGTCAATATTTTCTCTTTCTGGGAGTAATGCCCAGGATGGACATTTAGCTGCTGGTCGAAATGGTGTCAAGCGTCTCCGCACTGTAAGCTTTTAGTAGCTATGGCATTATCTTTAATTGGATGCTTATAAGTCATCATCCCTTTGCAGTTTAACTTTTTGATTGATACTTTGATTTTCCTTACTATATTTTTAGGAACATGATGCAATGTGGATGATCTGTTTTTCAATCTCAAATAGGTTAGCCCACAATCAGCTTTCATTTGTCAACAGGCAGTTACCTCTATCATTTGTAGAGGTTTCCTATTGTATAAGTGCATCTGGAGAGGTTGTATGTGACATTTAACTGCATGTTTGTGTCTCAAGACTTCATTGAAGCAATGTTCTAATTGCATCTGAGCACCACTTTATATTATATGATGTTTGAGCTCCATGACTATAGGCTAGGTTTGCATTCTCCAAAGCTGGATTCTGCCCGACGGGGACGGGGGGCAGGGGTGATAATTTTTTTTTGATAAGTAATAAATCAATCCCCAAGTACACTAGAAGTATACAAAATGAATCACCTAACTAGTAGGGGCAAAACGAACAAGGAAATCACTCAAATTAATTGATAGAGGAGGCACATACACTGCCGTCTATAAATACAAAGTTTCATAGAACAATAATAAATTTCCCCCAACGTTCTCTCTCTGTCTTCAAAACACCTATCATTCTTTTCCTTCCAAACACACCAGAAGAGGCACGTAGGCACCATTTTATACACTGCAGCACTCCTAGGCCTGCCAGAAGGACCACCAACAAATAAGCAGATCAACAACACTTATAGGCATAACCCATAAGTGTTCAGTGGTCCGCATACAGTTATTATTGCCTCTTATAGAGCTTTTTCATTGTACAAATGCATCTGGAGACTGGAGAGATTGTGCGTTATGTCAGACAGCATGTTTGCGAGAGTTCTCAAAACATGATTGAAACAATATTCTAATTGCAGCGACGCATTCATTCCTATGATATGAAGTATAAATTCCCTGATCAAAGACTAGAGTTGCATTTGTTAGGGCTGGTTTAGAGTGGTGGATATTTTCTCTGACCCGATTAGTTGTTTGGAAGTTCCTGAATCCAGAGGGTTGGTTATTTACTTTGACCTGTTTAGTTTTTTTAGAAATTATTGAGTCCAACACAAGTCATTCATACTGAAAGTATTTACTAAAGATGTATAATTCAATAATCTGATCTAGACATACAAATCCGTTTTACTACTATTAACTGCTGATAGTGCCAGACCAATTGATATCCTTGCTTAGCATAACTAATAGAATTGGTTCCCCTGCTGCAGTTACAATTACATAAATAAAATGCCTTTTAAGTACTTCACCTTTGGAGTAGTACGATATTTTTATTCCTCCTTGTGGTTGAGAGAATGACTTATTAACGGAATTGAGCTTAGCACAACACACTCAGCGAAACTTTTTTGTGGAAAAGTTATTCTAATCTTTGGAACTTTGGAAAGATATTCAAATCTTAAATTTGGTTTTAAGAGTCATCTTTTGGGGTTTAACTAATTAAGCTTTGATAATATTGGCATACTGAATTTTCCTGCCTGGTTAAAGATTGTGAGGATTAAAAATTTGAAATGATATGATTTAACTTCCTGCTGAAGCAAGTAAACTCTTTATTTGGGAGAGTCGGTGTTTGAGAGAGAAACACCAAGACATGCAAAAGCATATAATTTTAAAATTTGGTGACAGTGACCATCTCTGGGGTAAGGTGTAGGTAGGGTCTCTAGTCTCCACCTCTTAAGAATTTGTTTTTTATCCAGCTATAATTGTTGGGAACCATACTTGGGGTGTGAGAATTAGATTCTAGTTATTCCCCGCCCCACACACACACATTGATCCCTTTATACATGGATAGTAGCGTTCAAGAGCCTGCCTGTTTCTAATATCTTTGAGTTTTTGGAGTTTTGTTCTTTTTTCTATTTTCTATGCATTAGGGGTTTTCTTGTATACTTCTTGTGTATTAGGGTTGTGTCCTTCTGCCATTTTAATGAATTTGAATTACTTACAAAAAAAGGTTGAAATCCTCTTAAGAACATTTACCTTGGCCATTTATTTCGAGGCATCTCTTTGTATATTTGCCAATTGAAGTTGATTCTCCTCTTTCCCCCTTCCTAGCGTGGAAAACTGTTTTTAACAAGCTTCCAATCTGTGACTTAGTGTATGTGACAATCCATGCTTGGCTCTTAGACTTAGATATGGATGCTAACATCTATCTTAAACTACTTGTGGACTTCTTAAACTCTCATTAGAATCTTCTTTTGTATCATGTGCTACTATCTATTGAAGTTTTTTTTGATTCTGTGCGTACTAGCAGATAAAGCTGCTTTTTCTCTTTTTCAGGTCAGACACCCCAATATTTTATCATTTCTTCACAGTACTGAGGCTGAAACACTCGATGGTTCTACTACTAAGATTACTATCTATATTGTCACGGAGCCTGTTATGCCACTGTCAGAAAAGATCAAGGAACTAGGTTTAGAAGGTACACAAAGGTATGGACAATCTAGTCAGCTGGATTTATTTTAATTATTTCCATGCCTGCCACTCCTGACTGGATCAACTACATATTTCTTCTATGCATAGAGTAAGGATTGAGGCCCTTCATTATCTGATTGCATATGGAAAATTTGGGGAATTTCTAACTATTTTTTGACGAGTATTTCACTCACATGCACATGCTAGAGCATTATGGTTTCTTTTGCTCTCGTGTTAATGACTCATTTCTATTGTTGTTTGCCATAGATTTCTCTTTTTCTTTTAGCATTTATATTTAGTTAGTCTGAATCTGTCATCTTTTTGTTGATTTGTGGTTTGGCAGTAGATACACATCTTTTGGTCTCTATGTATGACGTCAAACAAATAGAATTAGGGCAGTTGTTTGAAGCATCAATTGTCAAGTGGTTGGTGGACTTGATTCATTTTGACTTGTTATAATTTAAGTTGGTTACAGGGATGAGTATTATGCATGGGGACTGCACCGGATAGCCAAAGCTGTGAGCTTCTTAAATAATGATTGTAAACTTGTAAGTAACCTTAAGAAGACTATAGTTGTATCGTTGATCTCAAACATATAGATATGTGTTTTTGATTTCTGATTATATATATATATATATATATATATTTTTTTTTTTTCACTTCAACTTCTCCTTCTACCTTTTTCTATCTCTCAATATGGAGTTAAATTTTAATCTTTGACTTTGACTACTACAGGTTCATGGTAATGTTTGTTTGGCGAGTGTTGTTGTCACACAAACTTTGGACTGGAAGTTGCATGCCTTTGATGTTCTATCTGAGTTTGATGCGAATAATGAAGCTTCTGCTGGACCAATGCTGGTAATGTGTTTGGATGTGATCCCTTCATTGCAAATTTTCCTTGCTCTATGCAAAAATGTGCATCACCCTACTTTTGTGAACTTAAGCAAAATTTATAAACTGTTTCTAGAAGCATAATTTAAAAGTCCTGCACTGGTTTTTGGGGGGGAGGGGGGGAAATTGATTAGGAAAACATGAAGAGGAAACTTTGTTAGTTATTAAACTTAAAAAGTGTCCAAGATCGTTTTTTCCTACCTGCTGGTGCTTCTAAAAGAGGAAGTGGATTGTTACTTGATAGGACTGAATTGGGCCTGAGGAGGCTCAGAGTGGATGTTGTTGAGCCAAAGCCCAACCTAGCAGCCTAGCAGGGAGGGTCCAATCTACCCAAAAGTCTCTTGTTGGTGCTCAAGATGCCGACCCGATTTTTTCGGCCCAAAATAATAGTGTGAAAGTTAAGAGGTAAAGGCCCGTTGTCTTTTAATGCTACCAAGGTTGAACACCTGTTTTGACCTAGACCCAAACCCACTCTTAAGTGGAAAGTGAGATCGGTTGTTGGGGCCTTGGGCCTCCTCATCGGGCTTGGGTGCAAGTTCAGGCTTGGGCATTCCTTTTGTCCAGCCTGCTGGGTCATCGGTAGTACCAACACAAACTTCCGAAGACTATTATTCTTGTTGGAGGGGATCTGACGGGGATTCAAAGTGTCTCTCTGGGCGTTGATTCAAAGAACTCTTTTGTTGGCGGTCGCTTCCAAAGGTGTCGATTTCTAACATCCAATCGCCACTGCCTCTCCTTGGTGCTACAGAGTTGAGTACAGAATTCGTCGGCATTGACCCAGTTGTTGGGTTCTCTGATCTTTATTTGGGGGTTGCTGGGTTTTTGGAAATGGGTGTGCTTCCTAGCCAAGCTGTCATCGATATCTTGTTTGATTCTCAACTGGGCATTGCTGGTGGTGTTGTAAATGCGAAGGCTTCTTATTCCATAACAACCAAAGCGTCAATGATGAGATATTGTAGTGGGCGATTGATCTTAGAAAGGTGGGAAGAGGGCCATTGTTTTGTGTTTGAACCCTCGGGCTCTTTTTTCTTCTTTTGACAAGAGGTAGGGGGAAGTTTGCAGCGTGGGTTAGGAGCACGAGCAAGTGCGGTTGATCCAGTTGGAGTTAAGCGAGGTAAGGAAAGTATTGCTCTAAGATTGCTCATGGTGATCCAAACCAACCTCTTCTTAACTAGTATGAAATCAGTGAGAAAGTTAACTCAGGCTTTATTGAAGTTACCTCTTTGGTTGGGCATGAAGAATAGACCAATTGCATTGGCGATGAGGTGCCTGAATTTTTTCTCAGGGGAAGATCCTGGTTACTGTGAGTTGTTGAATTTTCGTCTCTTTGTTGTAAATGAAGAACCAGGTTCTTTCACACCAAAAAATTCAAACTGGCTGATTTTAGTCATTTTGTAGGGTAGGGCTCTTATGTGGAGTTTGAAAAAGAGCTAATGGCTTTGTTCACTGCCATTGAAGCGAGCTGCCACTAGAAGGTTCCATTTTGATCCCCTAATTCTCATTCGGAGTAGGTCAATAGAGGCATACACGAATTAGAAAGAGTATCTTCTTTTATTAATTATGATCTTAAGGGAGGTTACTTTAGCAGATGTAGGTAAGGGAAGGGGTTCATCCTGTTCTTTATGAAGCCTAAAATCATGTCTTGAAATGTTAAGAGGGTTGAATGAGACGGATAAATGTATGAGGGTCAAGAATTTACTCAGAGAATGGAAGGCCGACGTTTTATGTTTACAGGAAACTAAACTAGAGCATCACTTTACAGTGGAACATCACCTTTATCAGATTAGTGCACGACTGGGAGGTGGATTTGATTACCTTGTTCTTTAACCTTTTGTATTCTCTTAAGTTGAAACGAGGTGGTGAGAATAAGATTTGTTGGATTCCTTCCTAAAGGCGGGTTTTTGAGGTCAGGTCTTTTTACAATGCGTTGATTCCCCCCTCCCGCCGATGGCTCTCCCTTTCCTTGGAAGAGCATTTGGAAGAATAGGTTCCTTCGAGAATGGCGTTCTTTGTATAGATGACAACAAGATTCTAACTATGGATAATTTGAGAAAGAGATACATCATAGTGGTGGATTGGTGTTGTATGTGTAAGAAGAGCAAGGAAACCATTGATTATCTATTGCTCCATTGCGAAGTAGCTAGAGACTTGTGGGAATCAACCTTCCGTCTATTCGGGATAGAATGGGCCATGCCCCAACGGGTGGTGGAGTTGTTAGCAAAAAAGCAAAAAGTATTAACACAACTTAAAACACAAAACACTCAATTACTTTCAACTTTATATCACATCGTAACACTTTTTTTAACCAAAAACAAAAAGCACCCTTTCAAAAGTGTTAACCAACGAACACGTACTCTCCATCTCCAATCAACCAATTCTTCATAAAATGACAAAAAACCTAATCGTATCTACCTTCTCTTCTGAATACTTGGAAAAGTCCAAGTGTTTTCTCCTTCCAAATGCATTAGATGATGCATATGTGAATGCCAATTCCAAATCAAACTAACTTCTTCAGTGAATTGCCAAATTCCCCTTTCCAATATGCCAACATCTTCTTAACTATGGTGGATATATAACATAATCCTGAACTAGAGAAAAGGAGTGACCACCGTTCTTTCCCAATGGAGCAATGAAAAACCAGATGATCCACTGTTTTGCCACTAATTTTTGGATATACTAGACTAGTCCAGGACAGAAATTTGCTACAAACCGTTTTGTAGCAAATTCCTACAAACCGGTATAATAAGTTGACAAGTGTCTCTAAACATGTGAGAGGCACATGTATTTTTTAATTAACCTAACATATGTTTCAGCCGTTAACTCCACTCTCTTCTTCTCTCAAACCTGTCGTGGATTTCTTTCTCACTCAAACTGGTCATGAAAGTCCAAGAGTCTCTCGTTCAAAGACATAGGATCGACTTCGGTTCAATACTGAATTCTCACGATTTTGCTAAGGATGTCGCACTGTCTCTCTCTCAAAGACATCGAAAATTGACAGCCATAATTCAAAGATGCTTTTAAGATTCCGGGAGAGAAATAATTGTTGCTGATTACACCTAGCGTTTTGGTTGATTTGCCTAGGTTTTATTCCTTGTTCCTCAAATTCCTTTTCTCAAGCATGGGTTTTGCCCAATATTACTGCATCAAGACCCACATTTAAAAATGTCTGGGGTACCCATTCCCACCAAGAATTATGCATCTGCAACCCTTTGGTACTAATCATTATCTGTTTCTTTTAAGACTTTCCTCAAACATGTTGGCTACACTTGAATTTCTTGGTTAAAAATTCCTGCATCAATACCCGAAGTGGGTCAGTACAATCTGCAAAGCAAACACATACACAATTTCCATTTGGAGTACTCATTTCTCACGCAGCATGGTTACTACCTGGACTCGCTGGATAAAGAAAATGAAGACATTTATGCATTAGGACGCAGATTTCAGGGTAACCCAAATAAATCTTTGGTGTATTTGATGGGCATGGTGAATTTGGCACACTCTTCGAATTTCATCATTGATAGGTCGGTAGGAATCCACAATTGGTTTGAGGGAAGAAGAGAGAGTGACGTAAGGTTGGTGGAGAGTTAACGACTGAAACATATGTTAGGTTAATTAAAAAAGGCATGTCCCTCTCACATGTTTAGAGATACTTATCAACTTATTAGACCGGTTTCGAAGAATTTGCTACAACTGGTTTGTAAGAATTTGCTACAAACTGGTTTGTAGCAAATTTCTATCTACTAGTCCACTATTGCTTTTTGCACTTTATTAGGTTATCCAATAAGGCTGCCAAACCTTTTTTTTTTTGAATAAGTAATCAAGATATCATTAAAAGCGCAAGGCACCCCCCGGTACAAAGGAAGTATACAAAGCTACCTAGGTAGAAGGTAAAAAGAACAAGAAAATCATGATAACTAATCGAGAAAAAAAAAAAAAAACAGTTGTCCAAAGATACAAGGTGTTGAAAAATTAAGACTTAATCTCTTTTAAAGTCGTCTCGCGGTCCTCAAAACCTCTATAATTCGTTTCCTTCCAAAGATACTACAAAAGACACGAAGGCACCATCTTGCACACGACAACACTCCAAGTGTAGCCAGCAATCCACCAATACGCATACTAATTGACTATTTGTTTAGGCATAACTCAAGACAACCAAATTGACTGAAGAAAACATTCCAAATGGCACAAGCAACCTCATAATGAAGCAGAAGATGGTTCATTAAGATGGTTCATAACTCAAGGCACGCCGAGCTTTGTTCTTGCCCGCAAACTCAAGGCCTTGAAGCTGAATTTGAAGACTTGGAATGAGGAGGTGTTTGGTAACATTGAGAGGAATAAGAGGACTCTTCTTGAAGATCTTCGGGTGTTTGATGAGCACGAAGAAAGTAGGGCTTTGAATGTGGAGGAATTAGCGAGGAAGGCCGAGGTTGTTCAAGAATTAGAGAAGTGTACTCTTATGGAGGAGATAAGTTGGAGATAGAAATCGAGGGTGTTTTGGTTAAAGGAAGGGGACAAGTGCACTAAATTCTTTCATTCCATTGCCAACTCTAATAGAAGGTATAATTCGATAGAGAATCTTATGATTGGGGATAATCTTTCCTCAAATCAGGATGAGATTAGTGAGCACATTGTGGATTTCTACCAAAAGCTATTTGTTGAACAACACAGTTGGAGGCCTTTGGTAGATGGTATCTCCTTGGATGCCATCTCGGAGGGAGAGGCCAGCTGGTTGGAGAGAGATTTTGAAGAGGAAGAGGTTAGAAAGGTCGTGTTTAAGATGAATGGCAACAAGGCTTCGGGCCCCGATGGGTTTTCTATGGCGTTCTTCCAAGCTTGTTGGGATGTGGTGAGGGAGGACATTATGAGGGTCTTCAGTGCTTTCCATGCTGGCGGGATGTTTGTAAAGAGCCTCAACGCTTCGTTCATTTCGCTTATTCCGAAGATTCCCGGTGCCATCAACCTTAAAGATTTTCGCCCAATAAGCCTTGTGGGAGGTATGTACAAAATTATTGCCAAGGTTTTAGCAAATAGATTGAAGGTTGTGTTGGACAAGATTATCTCCAAGTCGCAAAATGCTTTCATCAAAGGTAGACAGATTCTAGATCCTATCTTGATTGCTAATGAATGCCTTGGTAGTAGGTTGAGATCTGGGGAGCCAGGGGTCATTTGCAAAATGGATTTGGAAAAAGCTTACAATCATGTGAATTGGGGCTTCTTGATGTATTTGCTAAGAAGGTGTGGTTTTGGAGGGGTTTGGTGTTCTTGGATTCAACATTGCATTTCCTCGGTGCGGTTCTCGATTATGGTAAATGGGTCTCCTAAAGGTTTTTTTAGTAGCTCCAGGGGGTTGAGACAAGGGGATCCACTCTCTCCTTTGCTTTTTGTGTTTGTGATGGAGGTTCTGAGTAGGATGATTTCGGCGGCGGTTCATGGGGGGTTGTTAGAAGGTTTCAAAATCGGCAACACTACAGTCTCTCATCTTTTATTTGCCGACGACACCTTGATTTTCTGCAATGCTAGGCCTGCCCAGCTACGTTACTTGCGGAGTTTGTTCTTGTTGTTTGAAGCTGCTTCCGGGTTGAAGGTTAATTTGGCTAAATCGATGATTATTCCGGTGGGGAATGTGGAGCAAGTGGCTTCGTTAGCCGGTATTTTAGGGTGTGAGGCAGCTCCTTTGCCAGTGAAGTACCTTGGTCTCCCGTTGGGAGGCTCTTATAAGTCCAAGCATATTTGGGATGGAGTGATTGAGAAGATTGAATATCGGTTGGCCAGCTGGAAAAGGTTGTATTTGTCGAAAGGGGGTAGGGTCACCCTTATTAAGAGCACTCTTGCTAACCTGCCCACTTATTACTTGTCTCTTTTTCCTATTCCGGTGAGTGTTGCTAAGCGTATTGAGAAGCTTCAACGCAATTTTCTTTGGGGAGGGATAGGCGAAGAGTTCAAATACCACTTGGTGAAGTGGTCGCAGGTTTGCACTCCGATCAAGGAAGGAGGGTTGGGGATCAGGAACTTATTGGTCTTCAACCGCGCTCTTTTAGGGAAATGGTTGTGGCGCTATGGGGCGGAAAGAGAAGCTTGGTGGAGAGTTGTGATAGATGCGAAGTTTGGAAGCTTATGGGGAGGGTGGTGTTCGGTTGAGCCTGGAGGAGCATCTGGGGTAGGGTTATGGAAGAATATTAGGAAAGGGTGGGAAACTTTCAAAGGCTTTACGAGATTTGCAGTGGGGGATGGGTCTAGGATTAGCTTTTGGCATGATTGGTGGTGTGGAGACTCAGCTCTCAAGATAGCTTTCCCGATCCTTTATAGTATTGCTTGTGCGAAGGAAGCCTCAGTTGTGGATAACGTGGAGATGCTAGGGGGGTCCAACCAGTGGAACGTGAGTTTCTCGAGGGAGGCTCATGATTGGGAGGTGGAGGCCTTTGCCTCCTTTTTCCAGGTGTTACATTCTACAGGAGTGAGAAGAGGGTCGGAAGATAGATTATGGTGGAACCCTTCCAAAAGGGGTACGTTCAAGGTCAAGTCTCTCTTTCTCTCCTTGGCATGCTCGGAAGGGAGGAGGTTCCCCTGAAAGAGTGTGTGGCGGACTCAGTCTCCTCCAAGGGCAGCATTTTTTGCGTGGTCGGCGGCTTGGGGGAAAATTTTGACCTTAGACAACCTCAGAAAGAGAAATGTGATTGTGATAAACAGATGTTGGATGTGTAAGAAGAGTGAGGAGACAGTGGATCATCTTCTTATCCATTGTGAGGTGGCGTCTGCTTTGTGGAGTGCCTTTTTTGGCCGTTTTGGGTTATCTTGGGTGATGCCTGGTCGGGTTTTTGAGTTGCTAGCCTGTTGGTGGTCTGCAGGAAGAGGGGGGAGTGCTGCAGTTTGGAAGATGGTGCCTATTTGCTTTTTTTGGTGTCTTTGGAGAGAGAAATAATAGGTGCTTTGAGGATGTGAAGAGGTCTTTCGAGGACTTTTTATCCTATTGTTTCCATACTCTGTATCTTTGGACTGTAGCGTTTGTTTTCCCGATTTCGGTTAGCTATGATGATTTCCTTGTACGTTTTTCCCTTTCTAGTTAGGTGATCCTCCTTGTATACTTCCAGTGTACTTAGGGGCGCCTTACGCTTTTAATAAAATCAGCTACTTACTTATAAAAAAAAAAATGAAGCAGAAGATGGTTCACAAACTCCCCATTCTTTTTACACATACAACACCAATCAACCACAATGATGCGCTGCTTTTGGAGATTGTCCATGGTAAAGATCTTTCCTAAGGTCATTGACCAACTGAAAAAGGCCATCCTCAACAGAACCTTAGTTTGCCAAGCACACTTCCAAGGAAAACGGAAACCATCTTGGCAACCCATGGCACTATAGAAGGATTTAACACCAAACAACTCTTTTTTGGGAGGGACCTACCACAGCTTACCCAACCCTTCCCGTCTCATTCTTGTTAAATACAACAACCCGAAGAATGAGGCTAAGGCTTTCACCTCCCAATCATGAGCCACTTTATCAAAGCTCACATTCCATTTAAAAGGCTTTCTTAAGGGCCATATCCCTATACTAAAGATCAAACATTGGAGCCATCTCCCACCTCAAATTTGGTATGACTACTGTGCAAGACGTTCCCCAGCTTCTGATAATATTCTTCCATAAATCCACCCTTTACGCCCCAAAAGGCTCACTAGAACACAATTGTTCCCATGAACTTCCATATTTAAAGTCCACTATCACTCTTCACCAAGCCTATCTCTTAAGCCCATAGCGTTAGAGCTAATTAGGTAGAATAGCATGATTGAACCTCAGCAAGTTCCTAACCCTCCCCTCAAAGATCGGCATACAAACCTTGGACCATCTCAACAGGTCATATTTGAACTCTTCACCTAGCCCACCCCATTAAAAATCACGTTGGAACTTCTCAATACTGTTTGCAACACTTGTAGGGAGAGGAAATAGAGACATGGAGTACATAGGTAAGTTGGATAAGGTGTTCTTGATAAGGGTAATCATACCACTCGTAGACAAATACAACATTTTCCAACTAGTCAACCGATTTTTTGTCTTCTC
>NC_081542.1:31005144-31049727 GCF_901000735.1 Corylus avellana
AGGTAGGGGGAAGTTTGCAGCGTGGGTTAGGAGCTGGAGCAAGTGTGGTTGATCCAGTTGGAGTTAAGCGAGGTAAGGAAAGGATTGCTCTAAGATTGCTCATGGTGATCCAAACCAACCTCTTCTTAACTAGTATGAAATCAGTGAGAAAGTTACCTCAGGCTTTATTGAAGTTCCCTCTTTGGCTGGGCATGAAGAATAGACCAATTGCATTGGCGATGAGGTGCCCTCACATCTGGAACTGGAATTTTTTCTCAGGGGAAGATCCTGGTTACTGTGAGTTGTTGAATTTTCGTCTCTTTGTTGTAAATGAAGAACCAGGTTCTTTCACACCAAAAAATTCAAACTTGCTGATTTTAGTCATTTTGTAGGGTAGGGCTCTTATGTGGAGTTTGAAAAAGAGCTAATGGCTTTGTTCACTGCCATTGAAGCGAGCTGCCACTAGAAGGTTCCTTTTTGATCCCCTAATTCTCATTCGGAGTAGGTCAATAGAGGCATACACGAATTAGAAAGAGTATCTTCTTTTATTAATTATGATCTTAAGGGAGGTTACTTTAGCAGATGTAGGTAAGGGAAGGGGTTCATCCTGTTCTTTATGAAGCCTAAAATCATGTCTTGAAATGTTAAGAGGGTTGAATGAGACGGATAAATGTATGAGGGTCAAGAATTTACTCAGAGAATGGAAGGCCGACGTTTTATGTTTACAGGAAACTAAACTAGAGCATCACTTTACAGTGGAACATCACCTTTATCAGATTAGTGCATGACTGGGAGGTGGATTTGATTACCTTGTTCTTTAACCTTTTGTATTCTCTTAAGTTGAAACGAGGTGGTGAGAATAAGATTTGTTGGATTCCTTCCTAAAGGCGGGTTTTTGAGGTCAGGTCTTTTTACAATGCGTTGATTCCCCCCTCCCGCCGATGGCTCTCCCTTTCCTTGGAAGAGCATTTGGAAGAATAGGTTCCTTCGAGAATGGCGTTCTTTGTATAGATGACAACAAGATTCTAACTATGGATAATTTAAGAAAGAGATACATCATAGTGGTGGATTGGTGTTGTATATGTAAGAAGAGCAAGGAAACCATTGATTATCTATTGCTCCATTGCGAAGTAGCTAGAGACTTGTGGGAATCAACCTTCCGTCTATTCGGGATAGAGTGGGCCATGCCCCAACGGGTGGTGGAGTTGTTAGCAAAAAAGCAAAAAGTATTAACACAACTTAAAACACAAAACACTCAATTACTTTCAGCTTTATGTCACAACGTAACACTTTTTTTAACCAAAAAAAAAAAGCACCCTTTCAGAAGTGTTAACCAACGAACACGTACTCTCCATCTCCAATCAACCAATTCTTCATAAAATGACAAAAGACCTAATAGTATCTACCTTCTCTTCTGAATACTTGGAAAAGTCCAAGTGTTTTCTCCTTCCAAATGCATTAGATGATGCATATGTGAATGCCAATTCCAAATCAAACTAACTTCTTCAGTGAATTGCCAAATTCCCCTTTCCAACATGCCAACATCTTCTTAACTATGGTGGATATATAACATAATCCTGAACTAGAGAAAAGGAATGACCACCGTTCTTTCCCAATGGAGCAATGAAAAACCAGATGATCCACTGTTTTGCCACTAATTTTTGGATATACTAGACTAGTCCAGGACAGAAATTTGCTACAAACCGTTTTGTAGCAAATTCCTACAAACCGGTCTAATAAGTTGACAAGTGTCTCTAAACATGTGAGAGGCACATGTATTTTTTAATTAACCTAACATATGTTTCAGCCGTTAACTCCACTCTCTTCTTCTCTCAAACCTGTCGTGGATTTCTTTCTCACTCAAACTGGTCATGAAAGTCCAAGAGTCTCTCGTTCAAAGACATAGGATCGACTTCGGTTCAATACCGAATTCTCACGATTTTGCTAAGGATGTTGCACTCTCTCTCTCAAAGACATCGAAAATTGACAGCCATAATTCAAAGATGCTTTTAAGATTCCGGGAGAGAAATAATTGTTGCTGATTACACCTAGCGTTTTGGTTGATTTGCCTAGGTTTTATTCCTTGTTCCTCAAATTCCTTTTCTCAAGCATGGGTTTTGCCCAATATTACTGCATCAAGACCCACATTTAAAAATGTCTGGGGTACCCATTCCCACCAAGAATTATGCATCTGCAACCCTTTGGTACTAATCATTATCTGTTTCTTTTAAGACTTTCCTCAAACACGTTGGCTACACTTGAATTTCTTGGTTAAAAATTCCTGCATCAATACCTGAAGTGGGTCAGTACAATCTGCAAAGCAAACACACACAAAATTTCCATTTGGAGTACTCATTTCTCACGCAGCATGGTTACTACCCGGACTCGCTGGATAAAGAAAATTAAGACATTTATGCATTAGGACGCAGATTTCAGGGTAACCCAAATAAATCTTTGGTGTATTTGATGGGCATGGTGAATTTGGCACACTCTTCGAATTTCATCATTGATAGGTCGGTAGGAATCCACAATTGGTTTGAGGGAAGAAGAGAGAGTGACGTAAGGTTGGTGGAGAGTTAACGACTGAAACATATGTTAGGTTAATTAAAAAAGGCATGTACCTCTCACATGTTTAGAGATACTTATCAACTTATTAGACCGGTTTCGAAGAATTTGCTACAACTAGTTTGTAAGAATTTGCTACAAACTGGTTTGTAGCAAATTTCTATCTACTAGTCCACTATTGCTTTTTGCACTTTATTAGGTTATCCAATAAGGCTGCCAAACCTTTTTTTTTTTTTTGAATAAGTAATCAAGATATCATTAAAAGCGTAAGGCACCCCCCGGTACAAAGGAAGTATACAAAGCTACCTAGGTAGAAGGGTAAAAAGAACGAGAAAATCATGATAACTAATCGAGAAAAAAAAAAAAAAACAGTTGTCCAAAGATATAAGGTGTTGAAAAATTAAGACTTAATCTCTTTTAAAGTCGTCTCGCGGTCATCAAAACCTCTATAATTCGTTTCCTTCCAAAGATACTACAAAAGACATGAAGGCACCAGCTTGCACACGACAACACTCCAAGTGTAACTAGCAATCCACCAATACGCATACTAATTGACTATTTGTTTAAGCATAACTCAAGACAACCAAATTGATTGAAGAAAACATTCCAAATGGCACAAGCAACCTCATAATGAAGCAGAAGATGGTTCACAAACTCCCCATTCTTTTTACACATACAACACCAATCGACCACAATGATGCGCTGCTTTTGGAGATTGTCCATGGTAAAGATCTTTCCTAAGGTCATTGACCAACTGAAAAAGGCCATCCTCAACAGAACCTTAGTTTGCCAAGCACTCTTCCAAGGAAAACGGAAACCATCTTGGCAACCCATGGCACTATAGAAGGATTTAACACCAAACAACTCTTTTTTGGGAGGGACCTACCACAGCTTACGCTACCCTTCCCGTCTCATTCTTGTTAAATACAACAACCCGAAGAATGAGGCTAAGGCTTTCACCTCCCAATCATGAGCCGCTTTATCAAAGCTCACATTCCATTGAAAAGGCTTTCTTAAGGGCCATATCCCTATACTTAGATCAAACATTGGAGCCATCTCCCACCTCGAATTTGGTATGACTACTCTGCAAGACGTTCCCCAGCTTCTGATAATATTCTTCCATAAATCCACCCTTTACGCCCCGAAAGGCTCACTAGAACACAACTGTTCCCATGAACTTCCATATTTAAAGTCCACTACCACTCTTCACCAAGCCTATCTCTTAAGCCCATAGCGTTAGAGCTATTTAGCTAGGATAGCATGATTGAACCTCAGCAAGTTCCTAATCCCCCCCTCAAAGATCAGCATACAAACCTTGGACCATCTCAACAGGTCATATTTGAACTCTTCACCTAGCCCACCCCATAAAAAATCCCGTTGGAACTTCTCAATACTGTTTGCAACACTCGTAGGGAGAGGAAATAGAGACATGGAGTACATAGGTAAGTTGGATAAGGTGCTCTTGATAAGGGTAATCATACCATTCTTAGACAAATACAACATTTTCCAACTAGTCAACTGATTTTTTGTCCTCTCAATAACACCATCCTATATATGCTTGGCCTTATAGGAAGCCCCCAATGGAAGATCAAGACATAAGAATAAGCTCCATAAATTGCGTAGATGATTTGGGTTGGCCCCTCAAAAAAGTAAGGTATTATTAGCAAATAGAAGATGTGAGATATTAGTCCCTGTCCGCACAAAGAAGCTAGACAACAAACCTCCACCAATTGCAGCTGAAATCATCCTATCCAACGCCTCCATCACAATGACAAATAGTAAAGGAGACAAAGGGCCCCCTACCTCAAGCCACGAGAGTTGCTGAATAAGCCTATGGGAGAACCGTTCACCAAACCAAGTGCACTGAGGAAATATAATGAGCTATCCAAGAACACCATTTCCCTCCAAACCTGTACCTTCTTAGCATGTATAGTAGAAAATACCAATTAACATGATCATATGCTTTTTCCAAGACCATTTTACAAATAACTCTTGGTTCTCCATATCTCAATATGCTATCAAGGCATTCATTGGCAATAAGAATAGGATCTAGAATCTGTCTACCTTGGATGAATGCATTTTGTGACTTAGAAACAATCTTCTACAACACCATCTTAAGCCTGTTTGCTAGCCTCTTAGCAATAATATTGTAAATACTACCCACTAGACTAATCGAGCAAAATCCTTGGGGTCGACAGCCCTTGAAATCTTTAGAATGAGGTTGTGGAACGTAGCATTTAGGCTTCTCTCAAACTTATCACTAGCATGGAAAGCACGATCAAGTGAAGAAAGCCTCTTTTGGTGGAACATTAGCCTGCCAAATACTTTTTAAAGGAAATGTTGAGCCTATTCCCCTGTTCAACACCCAATATTAGATTTTAACCTTGATATCCTTGTTCCTAGACGATTCAATAACATCTTATCATCCTGATTCGTACAAAAATGTTTTGGGAACCCAGATTTTAAGATGCACTAACGAAATGAAACTTCTCATCAGACCAACCCATATTAGCCACTGTTGCATCTTATTGCATAATAGGAAAAAGTTTTGGGAACCCAGATTTCAAGGTGACCTCCCCACATCAGAAGTCATGCTGTAACCGAACTTGGTTACCATCCTTTACGTCAAATCCATTGAACTTGGAGAACTCAACCCAACCAACCTTAATGAACTTTCTTAAAGCCACCTTATTTGAACCCTTAACTTCTGCAGAGCATAACTGATCCCAACCATCCAACCATCCCGCAGTCCTGAAAGTATAATTCCTGCAACCTGTAATTTGTCTGTGAAATCTTTATTTCTCAAGAGAAAATATTTCACTGAACCATAAAACTATAATTTTTCAAGTTTTGCTTCCTTAAACTCAACTTTATTATTTATATGTTGGTATTCCTCACAGATAGAATTTGTCTTGCTGTTACTGAGATTTTTTCTTGGTCTTCCTTTGTACACAGTGGATTTCATGTCAAAAGTTGCTTTTTGAATATTGGATTTTGGATGTGTTTTTCACATGTTATTTATTATATCCCTTTCAGCCATATGCGTGGCTTGTTGGAGCACAATACAAATCGACGGAGCTGCTAAATTCTGACTGGGCTGTAATCAGGAAATCTCCACCATGGGCCATTGATTCTTGGGGCTTGGGTAAGCCTCTCATAGTTCCTTTTGTCTGTAGAAGGAAATGTAATAATCAGTTTGGTACAACAAGTCTGATCATAAATTATCTCTTAATCTTTCACTGACATGATTGTTGGCATACATGTTTATCAATTGTTGTTGATGTAGCCCTTGAAATAGTGGGCTGATTTGCATAGATGATACTTTATTTGGTTTTAACATATTTTCTTGCATTTAAGTTTGATGAGATTGCTGCTTCATGTGAAATGGATCTGGCTACCTTAGATTATGGTGATGACAGAGGATCATCTCTATTCAATATAGTGATAGTCATCGAGGCCTCATTGCTTTGGAGGCTTATCTCTATATGCTTCCAGTTTTGTAGTATGTGCTCGAGTCTATAATTAAATCTTGTCGATAGATTATTTTGGTAAGTAAATAATTAATTAAAAAAATAGAGACATCCAAGTAAATGGGATGTGTACATGAGCGTCCCTAACGAATTACAATCAGAAATTCAAACATTTAATGAAATCAGAAAATAATCAATACTAGTTTATGAGAGAGTAGCAATTTTGAAGTTTGTTTAGTCCTGCTATTATCCTTGTGCTTGTGCACTTGGATTGCTGAGAGTAACTGATCTGAACTACTTTGTTGACGTACGTAAATTTAAAAGCTTCGTTAGCTGTTGAATCAGTCATGTCTTATTGCTTGATTATATATATATATTTTTCTTTGGTAGGCTTCTTTAAGCAATCTAAGTTCTGTTTTTATTGACAGGCTGTCTTATACATGAACTCTTTTCTGGCATGAAGTTAGGCAGAACAGAGGAGCTGAAAAACACTGCTTCCATTCCAAAGGTTAGTCTTTTATAGTTAGGAACAACTTGGTGATGACTTATTGTGTACTTCTGGAGTTTAATATTCCCACACTCCCCCCATCCAGCCTTTCCAGTCATTACCTCACTTTGAAGTAACATATTTATCATTGTGTGTTCTAGTGTGCAAGCGTATTTTTTGGTTGTTTTTATTTGATTTTCATTTGCATCTGTCTTTTTTCTTTCCTCACAGTCTCTGCTTCCAGATTATCAGCGGCTTTTGAGCGCCATGCCTTCTCGTAGGTTGAATACATCAAAGCTTATCGAAAATAGTGGTGAGTTGTTAAAATTTAATTGTATTTGATACTTTTGGAGAAACTTCCTTCCTTGTAGATGCTGTACAATGTGCCTCATGAATTGTTATAGCACGTTATCTAGATTTTTTGTTTTTTATTTTTTATTTTTTCCTGATATGATTTTATGTAATTCTGTATATCTTGATATGATACACCAATTATATGATTTTTAATTTTTTTGTGTGTTTATTTTGTGTCATAAGATTATGGAGTAGAACTGCGTGTAACTTTATTTATACAATATGACTATTTTTGTTTCCAGGTTCAGCTGGTTTTATGAAGTGCTCATAGAGTTGATATAGAACCATATGGGTTATTGACAATTGGCTGAATTAATTGCTTTTTTTTTTTTTTTTTTTTTTAAATTGTGGCTAATGTTGGGGTTTTGGTCGGTGGTGACTTCTTTATACTTTTCCATAGGAATAAGAGAGAGGCAGCTTCTTCATCAAAAGATGGGATTGAAGAGGCTTTAATTTGTGGGGAGATCTTACTAAATATATATATTTTTTTGATAAGTAATTGAAATATTATTAAAAGCGCAAAGCGTGACCTAGTACACTTAAAATATACAAGAAAAACACCTATTTAGAAGGAGAAAATGGAACAAAAAAAATCATTAAAACTAATCAGCAAAGGAGCTAAAATCGCAACTGTCCAAGTATGAAGAGAATAAAAACAGCACTTAAGCTCCTCTAACGTCCTCCCTCAGTCCCTGAAATTATGTTTGTCCTATATTGTATGTTTACAATTATTTTTGTGGGAGTTCCAGAATATTGCCAACTTTGAAGATTCAATGTGCACAATTTTAATAACTTTACTAACTTACCCTTTGTTTTATTTTGAAAATCTTTTTTTCATTTGCTATATTTAACTCTACGTCAAGGAGGGTAATTTTGAAATTTGGTGATCAAAGACAATGTATTAAATGATGTCCCTCCAAAATGATGGATTTTCTAAGGTGGACAAATAATATCGACTGGAGTGAATGAAATGAAAGAGGAATATCATAATAGCTTTATCAATGAAGCTAAGATAATGATTCGTAGTACTAAAGAGAGATAAGTTTATCTTCAAATGGAAATTTGTTATGCGTCTCTGCTATTCCACATGGGAACTTTTACTTAAGGTATTATTTACTTTATGATGGTCTCAATTGTTTGTAGGATGTTATTGTGTATGCTGCCATATGTAATTAAAAATGTATCTTTGTACGTTTAAATATTGGGAAATTGTCAAAATAGCCCCTTATGGTTTAGACTTTATCAATTAGCTCCATGGATTTCTAATTTTATCATTATGAGATTTTTGATACTTCCATCAACTTTTTAACAGAGTACTTGGAAATTTCAATTATACCCTGAAGGAAAAAAAAGAAAAAATGAAAAGGGAGTGGGGTTGGGATGGAGTGCCTCCTTTTGTTTTGCTTTTTCTTTGCCCATTTCTTTTGGCATTTTTTTTTTCTACAGGGTATAATTTGAATGTCACAGGCATTATTTATGTTAAAAAAATTAACAGAATATGGATAGAAGCATCTATTTGATGCTACCTCAGTGCATAGGGAGCTAATTGATAAAATCTAAAACTGAGGGAGCTAAAACCACAAGGGGGCTACATTGATATCTTCCCTTAGACGTTGATGCTGTCAATTGTTGGTGATTATGTATATCGATCTTGATGAAATATACTATATGAAGAATCATTTTGTGTTTATTTGTTTATCTCTTATACTTCTGCTGTAGTGTTGTTTCTTGAACTTTCTTTTCTCTGTCATTCTTTTCCTCATACTATGAAGTTTTTCAACCAATGGATTGGCAGAATATTTCCAAAATAAGCTATTGGACACAATACATTTCATGGAAATTCTAAATTTGAAAGATAGTGTTGAAAAGGATACCTTCTTCCGCAAGCTTCCGAACTTAGCAGAGCAGCTTCCTCGCCAAATTGTCTTGAAAAAGGTGCGACTTGGAAATGCTAATGTTATATGTCAACTTGAAATGTAAAATATATGTTTTAAACGTCAATTTATGCTTTTATTTTCTTGTTTCTGCAGTTGCTTCCTTTGTTAGCTTCTGCACTTGAATTTGGTTCAGCTGCTGCCCCTGCTTTGGCTGCATTGTTGAAAATGGGTTCCTGGCTTCCGACTGAAGAATTCAGTGCGAAGGTCTTACTTGCTTAGTACTCTTACAGTGCCCTTATTTCCAGATGTGCATTTTGTCTACAATATTATTATGCAACCTTTTTATTTTTATTTTTTGAAGTGTGGAGCACTGTGCCTCTTTTTTCCCTCCTTTTAAGTGTAGATCTTACTCTCAGTTGACTCAAGTTAATTTCTTTCTTTTTTTATCTAGGTACTGCCAACAATTGTGAAACTCTTTGCCTCCAATGACCGAGCTATTCGAGTTGGTCTCCTGCAACATATTGATCAATATGGAGAACCATTATCAGCACAAGTTGTTGATGAGCAAGTATGCATTCAATGATTAAAAAGTGATTTTAATGTATATTTGTTATCATGAAAAATTCAGTTACTTCTGTTGGAAGCAAGTCCTGATTATGTTATTTAATTTGTATTGTCAATATGTAAATTCTACAATTTCATTTGGTGTTTCCAACTAGGTTTACCCTCATGTTGCTACGGGGTTCTCTGACACTTCCGCTTTCCTTCGGGAACTTACTCTTAAATCCATGCTTGTTCTGGCTCCTAAGGTACGTGTATCATATTTTTTTGGTTTTAAGACTCCTGATTCCTGCGGTTTTCTGCATATAGAATTATATATGAAAACCACTCTTGATGTGATGAGAATTCTTTAATATATGAGGTTGATAATAACAGTAATTCTGGTAATTAGTGTTGATTTGTTGCATTAGTCACGTTTTGTGGTAGTGAACAATGTGAAGATCTATGATTCAATTCTACCACCATTGTTACTTGAACTCATGAAAAAATTATCATGTTAACAGTTCTTCGTCTCTTAGAACTTTCCTTGTAGATTAAACCATGTCAATGTGGAGTGCGTCAATCCTTTATGGAAGTGTATTAGGGATAGGAATTCACTTATACTTGACAACGTCAATCAGGTAACTTTTGACATGCGAAGCAAGCATAGCTGGCCTAGTGCTTTTGAGGGTTCTTGTTCAATTTCTCATTGCAAGTAACCATATGGGTTGGGTTTAGGTTGACCCTCCTATGCTTAGCAGGTCACTGTACTATGTTCTTGATTTAGCATCTTAATGAGAAAAACTTATTGATTTATTTATTATCAAATTAAACAATTAAGAAGGTTTTATGAGCAACTAATAGAATAGTTGATAGAATTTATTCAGTCTATTTTTATTGATATATGTATTTATTAAACGAAATTTTGAGCTTGGAAGCACAGACCTAGACAGGAAACAGTTAAAATACTATACAGATACTGAGTTATGACAATTCTTTAAAAAATTAGGATTCGATGCGGTTGGTGTACATCAATTAATTAAGAATTAAATAACAAGCAACGCATGGAAGCCAATTGTCGGGGCCCTTACATTTCCTACTACGATTGCCATCAGTACCTTTATGGGCTCATAAATTTTTTTCTGAGCAGACTCTTCAGCTGAGGGGCATACTACTTGGAGTTGTGAATTTCATGTTCCTCGTAGGTTTTTCCAAAGAAAATATTTAGATTTCTCTAGTGGTCATTCTTTTGTTTTCTTTTTTGTTTTTTCATGGAATTAATAACCAAGTCTTATGCTTGGGTGAAAGGGGGAATTATTCAACCAATAGAATAAAAATGTTAATAGATAGAATTTAAAATTGCTTTGATCATTTTCTAGTTTTAATATGATAAAGGAGATAAGCCATAAGTTGGTTGTTGAGATATTAGGTTCGGACTTAAGCTATGTGAACACTAGCTGCATTGTTCCCCTCGGCTTTGAAAAGACTTTATCTGTAAACCCTGTTAGTGGTAGAATGGCTGATTACCAGTGTCTTTGTCCTCAAATCCTACTCCCTTCGTCACATTATTATTGGCTCAATTTGTGCTTTTACTTGTTCAATAATGTATGCCTGTATTCCAAAAATCAAAGCATTTATTTTCTTTGCTTTCCACAGTACCCATTCTTCACAAAATTCATTGCTTTTTTTATACAACAGTTTTGGAAAGTTATTTATTTATGAATTTTCAAATGATTTCATATTGATTGCTTTTTCTTAAATTGTCTTCATTTATCAAGGCACTCATTTTGGGATGGAGTGAGTGTTAGTAACGATTCATTTTAGCCTTTCTTGTAACTTCCATAAATAGCAATATAAAGCAATGGCGTCCTCGACTTTCTAACTCCCAGGATTAGCAGTTGTTTCTTGGTGGAGACCTTACGGTTTGGTCACTCTTGCAAGCTGTCTTGCATCATGACACTCCTTATGGGTGCTTGCCTGCTTGGTTCATGAGTAGATTAGGGTGATTTGAATTAAGTTGAATGCACTTTTTCAATCGTAGGGTTAATGAAAGAGTAAATTAGAGAAAGTGTAGGAGAAGAGGATTATTCAACTAACCCTACTTCCAACTCAGAATTATATATGTATTTCGAGAATAACAAGAAAAGTGTGGTATACATATTAAGGACAAGATGAAGGACAAAGGGAAAGCAAGATCAAGGAACGAGAAAAGACATGATTGTTTGTGATTTGATGTAGAATATGGACCTAGATGGAAGACAAAACGGCAGAGGATCAATAATGCTGACCCCACTCAATGTTTTGTTGTTTTTCACTAGTTTATTGCTGCGATCGACATTTTACTGTAATATTTACTGACAAATAATGTAACATGCTTCTGTCTTTTTGTTTTCATCTTCAGTCTGCATTTCATGGTGTCATGGTTGTTTGCTGTATTTGTCTGTCATTTTAAGATATACTTTTCGTTCATTTGTCATGAATGACAGATAATTATTTGTGATTTTAAGTCATTTCTATTTCACTTGTAATTGCAGCTTTCTCAACGCACTATTTCAGGGTCACTATTGAAGTATCTCTCCAAGTTACAGGTAATTGCTTCAACCATTTGTATAGAGAAGTGAAGCCTAGAAATAGTTGGTTGTAAATTTATAGTTTAGGCTTCCCGTTTAAGTGTTGAAGTTTGATTTTATTGATCATTAAATGCTTCTGTTGATGTAGTTGATGGCTTCTTTTTCTTTTGATGTGCTGTATGTTCTCAATTTTATAAGCCTTACAGGTTGACGAAGAGCCAGCAATTAGAACAAATACTACCATTTTACTTGGGAACATTGCAAGCTACCTAAATGAAGGGGTTAGTATCAGCAAATTGTCACTTTTATTGATTCATTTGCATCCTGAATAACTTGACATTCTTGTTAGATATGCTCACTCTCAAATGGCTTGTTTACTTTCTATTATAAGATTGTATAATTGGTCCTTCTCATCGGTCCCAAGCAATTTTGTTTTTTAGATTTTCCTTTGTGTGAGTCTCAACTGATGGGTTCAAGTCTACAATGCAGACAAGGAAAAGAGTTTTGATTAATGCATTTACTGTTCGTGCATTGCGTGACACTTTCTCACCTGCCCGGGGAGCAGGTATTAGAACTCTACATTGTGTTGGTCTATGGCTACTCTTCTACCTAGTTTTTCATAAAATTCTTGGTGTAAGCATATTTGTGTGTTTTAAACTCATCTGCTACTCTTTATGCGTTCAATGTTCAGTAACTCCAACTATTGTTGTACCATTTAGTTAATTGCACTATTTAAAATTTTGTTGTGGCAGGCGTCATGGCTCTTTGTGCAACCAGTTCTTATTACGACATCACTGAGATTGCAACTCGGATTCTTCCAAATGTTGTTGTACTTACAATTGATCCTGACAGGTTAAGTATTCTTCAGATGATTGGCCTATATTCATTTTTTCCCCTTCATCTACTTGTTCAAGGATGTGTTTCTTTTGTGACATGTTTTTGTTCCTTCAACTATTTTTTTGTTTGTCTTATTTTTCATCAGAGGGAGAAAGAGGGAGGGGGGGAGGTGCTCCCCTCTCCTTCTGATGGTTATACTTAGCAACTTCATAGCTTCTGTAGTTTTCGAAGTTGGTGTCGGTTCTGAACCAGCATTAAGGTCCTAGAATATGCCTTCCTCTTTCCTCGTGGTAAAATATAAATTTCTATTCTAGAGATGAGGCAATACACAAAGGCACTCACTAAAGTTTGTAATGTGCCAGCCTACCACGTCTTCTTTGTAGCATTCCTCACTATTAGTAGACTTCCTAAACCCCATTTCCTTCCTTAAATGTAGAGAAAATCCCCCAAAACCCACATGCAGCAGATTTCCTTTTCCTTCCCTAAACCAAGGGAAAGCTACAGTGCTACCTATAATTTATTGCAGCACTTTAGCTTCCATTATTCTTATTTTATTCAAAAAAAGCTTTCTTTTTTCCTCTCTCTTTCCACTAGCATTGATTTGAAAGAATATTTAAATGGTATATAGAAAGGATAAGGGGAGCTATTGGTGAAGTATATTTGAATAGTGAAGTAAAAAGTAGTTTGATTCCCTAAATTTAAGGAAAATTTAAGAGAAGCTGCTGAGAGTTAATGATTTTTCTTTACCTTTTCATTTGCTATTTTTAGATTCGTTGTATATTCAAATATGTACATGGATAATGTGTATCCTGACCTATTTGGGCTACCTATGGATATGCTGTTTAGCAAACTGAGAATGAAGAAACTTGTATGACATGTACTACACTTGAAAAGGTGTGGGTCGACAAATTAGTGGTCCTTAAATTATCTAGTTTAGGAGATGAAAACTTGATTGAGTGATTTTAAGATCTCATTTTTGTTTATCGGTACTATTAACTTAAGATTATTCTTATTGGGGATATGTGTTGAATTTCAACAATGGTAATCTCAAACCCCCCCCTCCCTTTTTTTTTTTTCTCTTTCTGGTCTTTGATCTCTATGTTTCTAATCTCGAGGCTGTATGTTCCTGACAATGAGCACTTGTCTTATTGTTGTTCCTTAAATATGCTCATCATCTGAGCTACTGTCTTGTCTTCTTTGTTAATTTTGAACAGTGATGTGCGATCAAAGGCATTTCAAGCTGTTGAACAATTTTTACAGATTGTGAAGCAATACCAAGAGAAGGTGTGTTTTTAAATTCTTGTCACTTTTGATTTGAAGCACATCTTCTGTTTCTGAATCTGCATGTAGATATTTGATAAGAAGAGTATTGCTTGAATGTGTATGTAGCTTATGTTTAGTGACTTTCACTTTTCCCTAAATCAATCTTATGTATTTCCTTTGACATTCCATCTGTTATGGAACACTTGGTTGAGTTATGGTGTGTGACATTATGTTTTGATGGCTGTTGTATTACAAGTACCTTTACAGACCATGGCATCCTTCAAGCTACTGTCTTTTGTAGCAACTCCAGCATCCCTATTTGAAGAACAGTTCTTGATTCGAACTGATCTGAGGCTTATTGGTCCTTGCTTGTTGGATTAAAGTTATCTGTGCTTAAAAAGAAAGACTTGAATTTCTTAAATGAGTCTGCAGCCTTCTTTATTTTGAAATGGGGTTTCCTGCCTTAACCATTTTGTAATGTTGTGTTTTTTGATTAGCTTATCATAAATGTAATCTTCTTGGTCCAATGTACGAAGGCACATATTCTAGTTCGGACTTAGAGTGAATAGTTTATGGCTTGTGCATTTATAGTTTTGCTGTTGATATTGGAAGTAATATTTCTATATTGTTCCTTCTTGTTATTCCTTTTCCTCCCTCTCTTTTCAGTCATTCGTTGTTATTACTTTTAGCTTTAGTTTTTATTTTGAAATAGTTGAATCTTCAGAGAAGTTCTGAGATTTGTCCATCACGCTGATGTTTCGTTCTGCCCCATTATTTCATATTATTTTATGTTGATTCCCCCCTAATTGTTCCTTTGTAGGCAAATTCAGGAGATACCACTGGAGCTTCAGGCCTTGGAATGCCATCAATACCAGGAAATGCTAGTTTACTTGGGTGAGTAAATTAGGGCTTTTTAGTGTATGTGTCTGTGTGTTTCTTTCACGTAAAAGGATACCCACAGTTAGGCCAATTTGAGGTTGTTAGTTCACTTGAAATTATTCCAAGCTGCTGTCTTTTATGTGAATGGATAGTAAGAGCACATGGGTGTAACCGTCTTGTATAATAATTAGGCTTTTTTTTTGAAAAAAAAAAAAAAAAGGGTAAACTCATAATTGGGACATTTTTTCTTTGCACTTCCTTTTTTTCTTTTTTTTTTTTTTTTTAAATCTGGAATTTTTTTTTTTACCATTTTTTTTATGGCATTTAACTGAGTCTATTGCTTTTATTTTTTATTTTTTATTTTTTGGTTGTAAATAAAAAAAACACTTAATGGAAACGAAGGCATTTTATAGATTTAAGTAAATGACCTCATTTCTATGTACTTTATGCCATTTTGGGGGTTATACAGTTTTAACATTTTAAAAAGAGCAACTCGTGCATTCAGATTCAATTGTAAATCACATTATTGTTTTAAGAGGCTGTAGGACATCAGATGTCCAAACATGCCCACAATTAATTAATCTTCATTTGTGCCTTTTTTTATTTTTTTTTGGTAGATTCAATTGCTTTCGAACTGTTCTATTATTACATCCACATCTGATACTGTTCTTCCATATGTGGTTCTCAATTACGCATATTAGAAAATGCATCTTTACCTTACTATTGACTTGAAATGCATGGTACCTATCCAGATGGGCCATGAGCTCCTTGACTCTTAAGGGCAAACCTTCTGAACAAGCTCCACTTGCTTCTGTGACTTCAAGCACACCTCTAACTTCTACTTCTTCCGATGCCAGCTCAGGTAGGCAATGTGTTTCTCTTTATTGGCTTATTGCAAATCTGGGTTTTTTTTTTATTTAATCTCTTTTTCCACTCAAGCTTACCTGTGGACTATTAGATAGACTTACCTTGAATTACTGGATCAATTTTTTTGATAATTTTAAAAAAATTTCATGGCAAAAGAGCTTATTCTGGTTATTAATAGAGCCATAAAACCTGCTTTATCCAACTTTGTTAATTGGAGCTTATGTTGTCTCTGTCAGACTTAAAAAAAAGAAAAGGTAAATGAATAAATCAAAGCCTGGCTTGTGGATATTTTACTAATTAAGTGAAATACATTGCTTAATTATTTTGGACCAACATCGCTTATAAAAGAAAAATTATTTTGGACCAACTTTGGCTGCTTTTGTATTGTTGGAGGAAAACGGGCGCAAGTTGGTAGAGAAAGGCTGACTTTAAATTCGGAATAGGGTAGAGCAAAATATGTTAGTTATGCTCATTTTGTATTCTTGTTGAAGTTATGTTTACGCATTCTGGCACTAATATTGGATGATTCTGGCACTAATATTTACAAATGCGTTATTCAACAGTTAATAATATTGATTTTCTGTGACAATACTAGTGATGGATACTCCAAGTACAGCACTTGTCCATGGGAATTCCTCAGATTTTGCTGATCAACCCATACCTGAATCCCCTACATCAACGGATGGCTGGGGAGAACTTGAAAATGGAATTCATGAAGAGCATGAAAGTGAAAAGGATGGATGGGATGATATTGAACCTCTTGACGAGCCAAAGCCGTCACCAGCTCTTGCAAACATTCAAGCAGCTCAAAAGCGGCCAGTTTCACAACCCGTGTCACAGCCAAAACAAGGTTAGATTATTCTTTCAACTTGTATTTGCTAGCAGTTTGGTAAAAGTGGATTTAAGAGTTGATTGGTTAACCCAAATCTAGCCCATCCTGTCCAAGACCAGAAAATTTATATATTGAATTTCAATAAGCATGCTTGATAGATATGTTGCTAAAACATCTTCAAGGCCTGATCAATTGATGGCCTTGGTCTTCAGTTGGTTGGTGTAGCCCCACCTAGTCCAGCTTTTGAATACATTGGTTGGTGGTGGGGAATCTGATGAATGTTTAAAGTACCTCTCATTTTAGAAGTGTCAATAAGCTTATGTCATTTGGCATGACTCGCATGAGACATGTTGACTAAATCAATTGAAATCTTGGCTAGGATCGTCAATTTTAACTTCAAGGATGTTCTTGGTAATTGCACTAGACTGTTTCTTGTCTAGATATATAGCCAGCTTATTGATTATCTACTGTGTTTCTGAACATGTTAAATGAATTGATTAAAATTTTGACTTTAGAAGTGGACAAATCTTTTGTTTAATGTGCGAACCTCCCAGTCATAAGAGCTGACTTGAAGATAGGATAGCAAATAGCAACTATAAAGCTTCTACTAATGTGTACTTGAAGATCCTTCTCATCTCTTGTGCTCACATACTCCAGCAGTGATCCTTCTTATATATATTTTGGTTCTGATTGCTTTTATTGTTTGATTCTTCATTCAGGAAGTCTCTTAATGGTATACTTCTTTTTCTCTTTTTCTTTCCTTCAGTTGCAAGCTCACGACCGAAAAATACAGCAAGGGTGACCAAAAACGACGACGACGATTTGTGGGATTCCATTGCCGCCCCTGCTCCAAGGACGGTGTCAAAACCTTTGAATTTAAAAAAAGCTGCGACAGCTGATGATGACCTGTGGAATGCCATTGCTGCTCCTGCACCAGCTACTAGGGCTCAGCCTTTATCAGCTGGTAGAGGTCGAGGAGCCAAGGCTGCTTCTCAGAGTTTGGGTGCACAGAGAAAAAGCCGGCCAACCTAATCTGGGATAATAAAATACATAGGAAAAAAACAGAACAAAAGGAGTAAAAGATTTATATTTGTACAAGTTTTTTACTGTTCCAGTGATTGTCTGTCACATTAATATGAAACGGATCCATGTCAATTAGACGACATTATTTGATTTGTAATATTCTTTTTTTTATTTATTTATTATTATTTACCTATTTTTTGGTCCAACAGAGACCCTATTAGCCCATGGGGTTACTCAACAGGAGGTAGGGATCGTATTAGTTTTTTGTATGTAGCAAGCCGATAGTTTGGGCTTTTTTTAATATATTTTTTTTTTTTTTTCAAAAGTGAAAGCGACAGAATATTCACATTTTGATTGGAGATTACAAAGTGCAAGTGTTCCTTTTGTGAATGATATTTGTCTGCCTTTCTTTCTTTCTTTCTTTCTTTTTTGTTTGTTTTTTTTTACCAAATTACTGAATTGGTCATTGGGATTTGGACTTGTATAAAATTGATCATTGTGAACCTTTGATACAAAAATTACCTTAATGATCATTGTAGCTAATCGATCATTTTGTAAAATTGTCTTTTACTTTTTGGGAGTTTTTACAAAATTACATTAATATACTCAATTTTTTTTTAATAAAAAAAAGGGGGATGTGGCCGGTGCCCCCGAGGGGGTGATCAAACTACCATGAAAGGAAGGCAATGATGGTGGTTCAATCATCTAAGAAGTTGGTCTCTAAAGATGGGAGGTCATCTCCAAAGGCCTTTTGAGGTGATTTGTCTAACCTCTTAAGTGAATGTTTGGGGGATGGTTGAGCCACTCTTAAAGGCTTTTAGGATGATTTTGCTACTCCAAGAGGTTGAGGTTAATTTTGGGATGATAGAACCGCATCATTTGGGGGATGGTTGAACCACTCTTAAAGGCTTTTAGGATGATTTTGCTACTCCCAAGAGGTTGAGGTTAATTTTGAGATGGTAGAACTGCATCTGTTATCTCAAAAAAAAAAAAAAACAAGAACCGCATCTGTTTTTTTTTTTTCTCCGTTTCTTTATGTTTGGAGAATATACATTTGTCCTCTTTAAAGTTTACAATGTTTTTCAAGCTTTAAAAAATTATAATGTTTCTTTAAACTACCTAATACTTTCACTTAATACCTGTTAGAATTTTCTATTAAACTTGGACAGCAAGCGCATCAAGTGACCTACCATCTTACTCTTACAAGTCCAAGACACAAATTCAAGTCACATACATGATTTTTGATCGTCATATATGGAGCAATATGAATTTTATATTAATATTTTATGTTGTGAATTAATCTTGTTATTTATAGGTTTAAATGAATATATTAAAAATTAAGAAATATTTAGTGATTTTTCACATGAAAAATGTCTTAAATTATTTTCAAGCTCACAAACAAACAGTAAAAAATATTCACATGTTAAAAATATTTTTGACCAAAATAAAAAAGAAAAAAAAAACATTATGCACAATCATATGAGTTCCACGTATGATTGTGCACAATCATAATAGATGAGCAAATTTACAATTAAATTTATAAAATTACATGTGAGTTTTACAGATTTAATGATATATTTGCATAAAAGATAGGTAAGAAATGAATGTCTAACACTTATCTTAAAAAAACCAATAATTAGTTAGGAGTATCATGTCAGCGTGGTTAACGTTGAATAAAAAAACATATATATTTAAAAAAAAAAAAAAAATCCAGAATCAAACTGCCTTAATTACAAAAAAAGAAAAAGAAAAAGTAGTACAGAGTATACTGAGAGTCTAAGAGTAGAGATATTCGGCGGACCTGGGTAGGCCCGGAGTCCGCCCAATCTGACGTGGCCTTGTGCCACGTCACACACTGGTTCCGGAAGGTCCGACAAATGACCCTGACCCGGTCCGTCGTTCGGATAACCACGGTTTAGGAGGTCGGATCTCATTCAAGTCGTAGGGCTTCCACTCTCTCTCTCTCTCTACTTGGCAACTCGAAACAGAGCAGTCCCATGGCAGAAAACAACCGGTAAATCTCTACAAGTCAGCACAAAGATTTAGGGTTTAGGATTTTTCTCCACGGTCTATCTTTTACATTATCCAATGTAGCAACTCATCAAACCAAGTCCCGTTTCACCGCTAATCTCTCATTTTTTTTTTTTTTTTTTTTGAATTTGATTTAAATTTGTTTCCCAAACGCGCGAACTTGTAGATGATGGCGGCGGCGGATATGGCCGGAAAGCCTGAGGCGGAGAATCCCTGCTGTAGAGCGGTATGGTTTTTTCGCTTCTGTGTTTGCGTTTGTGTTTTTGAATTTTTCAAGTGGTTCTATTGCTATTGGTGTTTGTTTGGGGTCCAAAATGAAAAATATTAATGGCGTTGTTTGCAGTGGAAGGAGAAATACTCGAAGCTAGAACAGAAGCGGTTTGCACTACGGCAAGCCGTCAACATCCTTACACCACAAATCGATGCGATTCAAGCTGAGAATGCCAATCTCAAGAAAGGTTAGTGTGTTCAAATCTTCGTTAATGCTGTATTTAGCGTTGAAAGTGTGTTACTAGCAATCACAGAGGACCAGGTAGCTTATGATTTTAACATAATTTTGCTCTACTCATACACATTTCTTTAAATAGTTTTTTTTTTTTTTTTTTTTTTCTCAAATTTTGTTGGGAGGGTTATGTAACTAAGGTCTGTACATATAGATATACTATGTTGAGTTTTTCTATAATCTCACCCATTCAAGTCGAAAACAATGGTATGCCTGAAATTTTGTAATAGGAGGTATGACACTACTGTCTACATTACTAGGCATGTAACTCTTGATCTTATATGCTATTAAAAAAGAGTGCAGTTTTACAAAAAGTAGCCTTGAAATGCTCTAGCTAAGTATTTATGCCAATATATAATGCTTTTTAGTCTGTGCTTGCGCATGCATTTTAGAGAATTTTATTTCAATCAGTATATTTCACTTTTCACTTCCCCCTTTTGTAAATTTAACTTTGTACTCTGTATCTTTCAGCATAGGTAGGTGTGTGTGTACATTGCACTTTCCTCCCCCTTTTTGTAACTATGACTTTGTAACTTTGCAGAATATGAGGAGGAGCAGGCACGAGCGGACACTGAGAAAGAAGGGAGACTGAAAGAATCGATAGCTAGAGTATCTTTGGAAAACGAAATCTCCGCCTTGAAGTCTGAGATCGCTTCATTACAGAAGAAAGCAAGAACAAGTTCTCTAGATAGAGATCAGGAAGTGAGGCTTCTTCAAGATCGTGTTTCTGAAAGGGAAAAAGAAATCAATCACCTTAAGGAACTTCTTGAGATGGAGAAAAAAAGGGCAGATACCAAGAGGAAGGATGATGAGAAGTATAGGCTTCAGCTGGAGGTATTGAAGAAAGAAGCTGATGAAGCAAAATCAAAGTTGGCTGCTGAGACATTAAATTTAGAACAAGCAAACAAAAAACTTGAAGCAGAAAAAAGGAAGGCTATTAAAGAGAGAAAGCATGCAGATTCGGAGATGGCTAAAGCAGAGCAGCAGAGGAAGCTTGCTGAAGCTAATGGAAAGAAGGTCGTTGAAGAAAAGTGTCGTGCTGAAAACTTGTTGCAACAGTTGGAAGAGAGTAGACAAAGGTTAGAGGCTTTACAAAAGGAGATACATAAAGTTTGGTCCTCAAGAAATTTGGCTCCTCCAGTTGGCCAAGATGATAATAAGTTGAGTCCTGAGTCTATGAAAACGGAAAATAGGCTTCAAGTGGATGAACCAAAATTGGCTTTGGATCTCTTGAAAGAGTCCAACAAAAACTTTGAGGTTGAAAAACAGAATGCAATTAGGGAGAAAAAACGTGCAGAGTCAGAGAGGGTGAAAGCAGAAGAGCAGAAAAAGCTTACGGAAGTGAATTGGAAGAAGGCCATGGAAGAAAAATTGCGTGCTGATCAGTTGTCTCAGCAGTTACAAGAAGCTAGAAGAACGATTGAGGAATTGCAGAAGAAGATGCATGAACTTATGTCCTCTAGAAAGTTTGTTGAGGGATCTGCTGTATCACCTATCAAAGCCATCACTTCTGAAAATGCGAACCTGAAATTTTTGAAGAAACAACTAAAGCTTGAGAAAATGCAAGTAAAGCAAGCCAAACAAGTGGCTAAGTTGGAAAAAAGTCGTAATCGTATCCTACAACAAGAACTTGGTTGCTTGAAGCTGGAGTTTGATCAGTTTGCACGTCGCCTAGATTTACTGAATAAGTCATTCTCGCCCAGTTCTGAAGGTATAGATGACCTTGAAAAGGTTGGTTTCCTCTGTCTTGACATAAACTCTTTGTTTTCTTTTGTTTTTGATTTTTGTTTTTTGTTTTTTGTTTTTTTTTTTTAAATCTCAATTATGAAGTAATGTTGCTTGTCATGGAACTTGTTATTGAAGCATAGAATATAGGTTTTGGTGTCTCTTACTTTTCTCTGCTAGTGGTTGATTTTTCCTCATATGCAGGGTTGATGACAGTTGAACCCAAGTATTCATTGATGTAATAACCTGGTGGGTAGAGCATAGGTTTGCTTATAAAACTTTTAATCCATGGATAGCGTTAGAATTGTTTGCAGATTACACTTGCCCTAAAGGTTCTTTGAAATTGAAACCGTTGAATAGGTTTGTTCAAGTAGCATGTTTCCCACCTTTTCTTAACAAGAACGAAAATATAAAGACCTTTTTTGCATGTATTCTGCTAAAGTAATAATTTTATATCACATTTATTCTACTAAATACATTAATAGTTTGAATTGTTAAATATTTGCTTTGCAACTCGCAATTATTTAACTGCATGAGCTGTTTGCTGCATAGTTATGGCGCTTATGTCCATTATTTTTATTTGCTTGAAAACATATTTTTGTTTCTCACGGCTTATTTACTGCATGGTTTAATGCCCTTTGAACACTGGGCAGATTGCATATATGCAGAGGTTAAACATGAAGAAGAAGAAGCACTTTAGATTGGAACCATCTTGGGCACACCTTCAAAGTGACAATGAAGTTGTGAGGCCTAGCTGCATAGCTACGGATGCCTCTGGTCCTTTCAGGCAAAGTCTACAACATTCTGTACCATTGCTACCTACACCTGGAGGGAATTTTGCTGAATCCATTTCAGGTATTAATTATAAATTGGAGTGTCCACTTGGATGCTCTAACTGGAAAATGATACAGACTTCTGCAATAAATTCTAGTACGGCATCTTTTTCTGATGGACAGTTGATGGGCTCACAGGAAAGGGGTGCTTTTTCTGTAACAACATCTGCGAAATTGGCCAAAGATAACTTGAATGCAGAACCAACAATATCCAACTTGTCTGGTGAAGTTACTAAATTGAGGTGCAGTGAAAAATCTGCTGAGGTGGCTGAAAATAATGTCAAAATATCTGATAGCGACGACATTGGAAGAGTTTGTGAGCATATTAGGAAGAGAAAGAGGGTACTTGATTCTGTTGAATCCATTGAATATTTGTATTCCAAGGGTAGGAAGTTGCATATGCAGATAGAAGAGAAGCTATCATTTTTGCATAGTATGTTAGGCAGACAACTAGACAACTCCTTGGAAGAAGGAAGATGTCTGGCTTCTAATCTGCAATGCGTTCCACATGCTAAGCTTGACGGATTGCACAAGAAGAGGAAGGTATCTCATGAAGATGTAATTGCAAAGCATTTTTGTGATGTTGATGAGCTAAAGAACACTGAAAACGTTGAAACTGAAGTCCATGAGGATGCAAGTAATCTTGAAACTATGGGAAGTTTTGAGGAGGTGGCTGATGGTGACTATATGAAGCTGCTGGACTTGGATAATGCTGATGAGGAAAGGTACAGGATGGCATTGAAAATGCCCCTCTCACCAACTCTTCCTAATATTAACTTTCACGGCGATGAAATCGTTGATGTGAATAATTCTGAAGCTTTACTAGAGAAAGGGGCCAATGAAGGATTGTCAACTGATAAAGAAAGTCTGTTGCCTACACAAAGCTTTGGTGTCATTGACTTTGAGATTAATTCCAATAAGCTAAAACATAATGTTCTAGGAACTTCCCATAATCTATTACTGCATAAGAATGTTGGCCCTGCCTGTTCCTTTGCTGTCAATGGGAATGGTTGCAGTACTCCAGAGGCAGAAAAAACTAGTTCTCACCAGATCTGGGACTCTGGTCTGGTGGTGGGCATGTCAAATGTGCCTATATCAAGAGATGAGGAAGTTAAGTTTCCATTTGAAAGTGAACTTGGATCCACACATGACATTATTCCTGCATATTGTGTTGTGTTTCCTAATATGAGGGATTGTAGCATCATTTCTAGGATACTTGGTGCTGCGAAAACATGTATAGCTCGGTGCTGTTTGCTTTCTCAAACAGAGTGGGTGGTGCCAAAGATTCTGCTTGCTCTTAAGATGGAACAAAATCTTTTACTCATGTAAGTGATTCAGTGCTATCCAAGATGACCAGGTGTTCTCGCTTTTGAGACTGGCATGAGAGTTCTTTAATTACTAGTTATACTCTGTTTTTCTTTTATTTATGCCAAATAAATAGATATATAGAGTTGATAAAAAAAAAAAAAACCATATATTGGAGGCTTTGTGGTCAGTAAGTTGATGAGTTTTTCCATGTTGAAGCTAATTTAATTTTCATGTCATTGACTTATTTTAGGGAAAAGGTCTGTGTTTTCTTTACATTGTTGCTGCTCAATCTGTCCCTGGCTGCTCCTAGGAAGTTTGGGAAATATTTGAATAGTGATTCCATACTCTGCATGGATTCTTTCTCTCGGCACATGCGTGCAGGTCTGTTAATTTGCTGCATGTTTATTCATAATAGTATATTATTATATTTTTGTAGTTCATACAATTTTTTGATTTTGTTCTAGAATTCTGTTAATTGAACTGTTTTTTTTTTCCTTATTTTTGGTAGCGATGTCTGATTTGGAGACAAGAAGCATGTTTGAAGATTTCGGTTTTTTGGATGAGCTACTCAGTCTGATTGAGGAATTCCTTATAGATGGAAGAGTTATGGTTTATAATAAGACATCTTCTGAGACAGTTATAGGGGGTGATTCAAGAATTGATTTCGTCCTGGATGGTGTAAATATAATGTTGTTGTATGAATTTGCTTCTACTGATCAGTTGGTGGCTGGGAGCATTATATTAGCATCAATATGTGCAGCTGTTGACCAAATTGGTATTATTTGTGAGGCATCCTATAACATCTTCCGGAGGCATGCCAGTGATTCTTCATTGGTGCTAACTATCATTCATGTTTTTGCTTATCTGGGTGGTCAGAAGTTTTTCAGCCTCAGAAATTATGCTTTGATGATGACTGTCTTGAAATCATTAGTATTATTACTTGAGGGAGTAAATTTATCAGGTGATGCTGCTTCTTGTCCTTCATTTGTAAGCCAGGTTCAAAGTCAGTTCCATCCATGCACCAAATGCCCATTTTCAGAGGGTGCTGTTTCTGTAGATACTGCAACATCATTGCTCATAGAATTGCTCCAGAATTGCGCTGCATTGGGAACCACAAATATTGATGTGATTAAATCATGTAATTCATTGAATTCCAGAGTTCTTTATGACAACTTTAAATCTGAACAAGGCTTGAGCCATGAAGGGGTCCATTATGTCTCTGTCATGAATTGTGATGCCTCCTGTTCTTTGGACAAGTATGATATACCCACTACTCAATCAGACTCCATTGTTGATGTGACTCTCTGCCGCCTTAGTGATATTTTGTCATTGGTGGAGCTGCTTGCCTGCAGCATGGTATGGGATTCACTTTCTTGAGTTCATTGTTGCATCATCTTACCAACTCTTAGTTTTGTGTGCTTTTGTTGTGGGGATTGACCACTTAGAGCTTCCCACCCTGAAATGTGGGTCAACTTGGCAGCCTTTCTGTAGAGGCTGTTATGTTTGTTTATGTTTCAAAGTTTCAAATGTACTTAGATATTTGACATTAGATTTTAAAATTCAACCTTTCTTTATTATATATATATAATTTTTGTTGTTTGAGAAAATAATTTCATGTTAAAACTTTGTACATGTTGAATGCTGCATCACATTGTAATTTATTTTCTGTAGTCTAATCAAGTTCAGAAAACTCGGTCTTACCAGCATGAATTTAAAATAGACTATTATTCTTTTGCAATCTTGAGGAAAATTGTTAATAATGGGGTTAATGTGTCTATATAATCTGTTATGATTCAGTATAAGCTAGTACTATTTTTTGAAGCAATAAGATGTTAACAATTACTTTGTGAAAAATGTTAATAATGCAACAACTATAAGTCTTTCAATCTTTTTACGTTCTTTTTTGTTCTTATAATTATGGAAACTTACAGGGTTACTTGATGCTGGTCATTATTATTCTAATTAACTAATTAGCTTACAAATCAACAAAGTAGTTAAAAGAATCAATTTTCTTTAATTTTAATGAGTCGTATAAATTTACGGTTCAATCTTCTTTCCACATAATTTTCCTGTATACTTTTTAGAGTTTTGTTCAAAGCTTTTAAGTTTACATTGAGAAGATTTATTTTTAATCCAATAAAAAGGTACACGACTGATGTGGTTTATTTGTTAAAAGTCAAATGCTTGAGAGACAGTTGCGAGGTGATGTGATTTTCTTTTTTGCTTGAGCAGAGCTGTTCTTTTGACTGCAATCTTGAATGATGCAATATATCTGCTATGAATCTTTTTTCTTCTTCTGAAGACTAATTTCAAGACTTTACAAGGTTTTGTGTGAGGATTTTGGAAACTTGTTTGGGTTTGTAATGCCTTTCCTTTTGTTTGAGAATTTCCACTGGTTACATAAACCTGATGATCTGCTTGTTTTGCTCTTTTGTTGCAGAGCTGGGACTGGACAAGCATCAAAATGGTCCCTCAACTGTTGAAAATTTTGGAGTCGTGTGTTTTGGAGAACTTTGCTGCTGCTATTATTGTTCTCCTTGGACAACTTGGGAGGTAGGTTTATGTTTAATTTGCTTTATGTTGTGTAACATTTGATGATTGTGATTTTTAGATATTAGCCCATTGTTGATACATTGTCAGCCTTCTATGTGTTAAATTTTTTTGTTTTGCTTCTTGTAAGTATTGTAAAATTAGGATTTGAGTATATATTGATGATAAAAGATTATGGACATGTTCTATGTCGCAGCAAGAAACAAAACCTATGGCCCACCCTCTGTATTTATCTTTTGGATGTGCTATGGCAGAATTGGATGGACCAAATTTTCTTAAAATGATATTCTTTCAATGTCCTTGTACTGTTTGTTATGATTCTATGTATCAGTGCGTACAGTACACGCATAAAAATCTTCATCTACCAACTGAGACGTTTAACTTCATATTGGGCCGTTTCACACTCAATTTCGTTGATGTATTTTGCTTTGATCTAATAATTTAGTTCTGTTTTAATTTTCAGGCTTGGAGTTGATGCTGGCGGATATGAAGATAAAGGAGTTGAAAACTTGAGGTGTAATTTGTCTGTTTTTCTTAGTCGCGATGCCACCAGAAAAACAGGTCTTCCCATTCAAATTGCCACTGTTACTGCTCTGCTTGGGCTTCTTCCTCTTGATTTTGAAACACTAGTTCAGAGAAATGTGAAGATTCAGGCAACTGCAAGTCACTCTGTTCTTGCCGATTCTGTGACAAAGTGGTTTTCTTTGCTGAGCAAGGAGCAACAGGACTTGTCACTAAAGCTCTTACAAACAGCTGGTGCGAAAAAGAAATAGCAACTGAGATACTCCAGAGCTATAAAACTTGGTATTTCACTCCTGCTATGATATTCTGACCTGTGTTTGAAGTGGGAAGTTCTTTATGCAAGTTTATTCTATTAGGGCTGAAGTAAAAAAATTTGATGGATTTTGCGATTGAGAACTAGTATTTCTCGGGAAGATGAAGATTTTGGGACAGCTTATGCAAAGGCATTCTTTTTTTTTTTTTTTTTTGGGTTAAAAAAAAACTTGTTTGCTCATTTGCTGGGGAAATTTTTGATCTTTTAACCACCATATGCGGTTGCATCATGTCTCAGCTCACCTGTTTCCCAAACGTGTAAATATTTGTGAATCATCGTTTGGAATATCAGTGAAACAGTTTGATGTTTCATGGTTGCTAGATTTTTGGCATCTTTACTACAAGCTTTCTTTGTTCCATTTGGCGGCAATCTTGTTGATTTAAGGCTTTCATGGTACTTCGAGTTGGAATGCTTAATGAGGTTTCAATGGAGATGCTTTTTCTGGGCAATTTTGTGATTCACTGAGCAACTTTACCGGGGTTTCTGGTATGTTTTTGGTGTTAAGGTTTTCATTACCAGCTTGCATTATTGTTCCTTTTTTTTATTTTTTATTTTTTTTATTTCCATTCCATTTATTTTGTTTCTTGTACGGGTCAATGCTTGTAAGATAAATGAATAGAGCTTTAGATCGTTACCGTTTTCTTGTACATGTTTCTTCATGTCATTTATTAGTTTTATGCTTTCAATGCAGGCTTTATGTGCTATTTGTTGTTCCTCATTTGGAGGCCTTTTGCTTTTGTTTCTCCCCCCTTTATTTTGTTTCCTTTAAAGAGTTTATGTTCTACTTGAATAATGGTAACTCAAGTATGACTGCATTTGAAATGTCTGGGCGGGTGCAAACCATAGCATACATGATGCTTCCAACTCCACTGGCGAACACATGCCATGAACCCACTGGAGTAACAAACACGTGACATGAACTACTGCTACGTTGAGACAAACACGTGACATGAACTACTGCCACGTTGAGACAATTGCAGGCAAGAAGCCCCTATCACCATGCACAAGTAATACATGAGAAATATTTTCTCCTGGCTTTGTAATTAGATGGCAATTGTATGTGTATGAATGATATTCACAGGATTGCCGAAGGTGCATGAAGATCCATAAGCCCAGAACTTATAAATTTTGTCATGGTACCCCTTGGTTTTTAAATTTTCTTTTAAATTCTTAATTAAGTTGTAAATATATATGTTTTTAGGCTTGAAAGGATTGCGGATTCAAAGCAAATAATTAAGAAGAAAACATTTGGCAGCTTGATAGTGGCTGCAGCTCTCACTTTTCAGGAAATAGAAGAATATTTAATGATGTGATACTACAACTACTACTAAGGTACGTTTGGGTAATGAAGCAATTGTGAGAAGCCAAAAGAAAAGGAAGTATTGTTGTAGAGACAAAGGAAGAAACACAATATATGTTCACGATTTTTTGTTTATTCCTGAACTAAAACAAATTTTATTAAGAGTGTTGGGAAGATGCTTGAAAATGGCTATCTATGATAAAATAAACTTGGCAGGAGATATGTTTACATTCTCAATAGATGTCCAACCAAGGCAGTGAAAAAATAAGACCCAATTGAAGCTTCGAGTGGAATCAATTCATCTATAAGACCCTTTAAATTTTTTGGCAGCATTTGTTATGCTCACATTCCTCGCGAGAAAATAACATAATTTTATGAGAAAAGTGAGAAATGCATATTTGTTGAAACTAGAAAGTTAATTGTTAATTGAGATGTTTTCAATGAGAAAGCTTCTTGGGATTGGAAAGAGAAGAAAGTGCAGGAAACTCCTTATGTTATTGAAGTGCAGAAAAATGCTCCAATAATATGAGATGAAGAAGCTCCTCTACAGTCACCAATGGCTCCATCAAGTTCAAGCTACAGTGAAGAAATATCTTCACTAGAAAGCAAGATATATATATATTCGAGTCTTGCAATTATTCTGCTATCAGCCAAGAAGTTTTGAAGAAGCTGAAAAGCAAGAAGTCTAAATGAAGGCAATGAAAGAAGAGATTTTCATGATAGGGAAAATTAAACATGAAAACTTGTTGATTGACCAAGAGGATGAGAACTTGTTGATGCAAAAGATCAATCACCGACCACTCATGCCTAGTCCTCGATCTAGAATTCCTGTAAGATAACCAAACATCAAAGTGGCGCGCCACGAAGTGGGGAGGGGGACGGTGGCGCCGTCTACGATGCTTAAGTCAGTAAAATATAGAGATGAAAATGAAAGATATAGATGGAGATTAGGGCATGAAAACATACATGGGTCTAGACTCCTAACCTTATATAGGCTAAATAACATTTATGTTGTGTTCTTTCATAAGGAAATTGTTGTCAAACAACCATTAATTTAACCTTCGATTGTGCGGGTGATTTTGATCCACTTTCCATTAGTTAATTATCTTTCCTAAGCGAGTGTATTCATTACTTTCCATAAAAGATGGTTGATTGATATGATGTTTCCTTCTTGGATGTGTGCTTCAGGCAAGGTTGGGTTTTAGTGAGGGCTAGCTATCCTGTAGGCTTGGCGGATTGAGCCCCCATATTTTTATTTTAGTAGTCCCCCATTCTCTTAGGCTAATTGTGTAGGCCAATGAGAATTAAGTGTTGGATGGCTTTGTAGACTGTTGGATTGGCCTTTGGTCCTGGAGAGCTGAGCCCCATACTTCCATTCTAGAAGTCATTAGAGTTACTAAGAATGTGCATTAAAGGAGTGTAAGAAATTAATGCATTTTCATGAATCTTTCATATCCATTGCATTTGCATTTTTTTTTTCCTGAGATTTGCATGTATTTAGATACAACTTGAGTTTCATTTTAATTTTCTATAAACTAGAATTGTCCATTGAGCCTATTAGTACATGTCTTGTCATGCAACCTATGCAACCCAAGCCCAATGAATTCAAGTCAGTTTGCAACTGTTTCATATTGCTTTGGGGAAGTTTCACTTTGAACTCTTCAATTACCGCGTGTTTTGACAAGCCCTCAAACTTCAAAACCTATCAATTTGAACCCTTCCATCAGATTTTAAATGTTAAAAATGAGACAATGATATTTATACCCCTGACTTTTTTTTATAAAAATCCAAAGTTACCTTTAATTTCAAAACATTCTTAAAAAAAAAAAAAAAATTCAGGGATATTTTGGTCTTTTTAGGTATTACTGTTAGAAGTGAACGGCTAAATCTGACAGAGGGGTTCAAATCGACTGCAATTGAAAATTTAGGGGTTCAAATTTAAAGGTTTTAAAGTTTGGGGGTTTATAAAAACGCGCGGTAATTCAAGAGTTTAAAGTGAAGTTTCTCCTATTGTTTTTGAGGTCTTCAATAGCAACTCAACCAAAATACTTGTTCTTTTTAAACTTATTGGGGGAAACTTTATGAAACCCCCTAACTTCCACGTGTTTTGACATTACCCTTTCAATGTTCAAAAACTCTCAATTTAAGGTATCACACTTTGAATTTTTTGTAATATCCCATTCCATTAGTATCTTCCATTAAATCTTGTCAAATTTTCCAAAATAGCCATTTTTTATTATAAGAAAATAAAATAAAAATTGCAAATATTCAGATGTTGGTTAGATGGTTAGAATTTAATGAAATTTGAAAAAAAAAAAACCTTAATTGTTTATGCACGTGTAATCTAACCTTTGAATAGGCCAAATAGATACTTAAAATTACTAAGGTCTCACCTAAACACATACTATCTTTGATTGGTCTGATTTGAAGACTAATGCCTTGTTTTTACTAGGGGTGTTCATGCGGTTTTTATTAATCGTTTTGTAACCGCTAATTGCTTTTTCTTTTTTCTTTTTTTTTAATATATACGTATATATATAATTTATTATGTATAATTATATATAATATAGAATTGGAAAACGACGGAGTTTTGCACTTCTATATATTCATCTCATTCTAATCCTAAACCTCGTTTGTGTAATGCCCTCAAAATTAGCCTTAGCTAACTTGGCATGATTACTGGTAATTACTCCAGTTAAGCCAACTTGTTGCTAAATGGGGAATTACCATTCTAAGCATTAGAGTTAATGCATAGAAAGGTGAAACAAATCTGAGTTAACTATTAAATCATTGAATGGCAAGTAAGAAATCCTCAATTTAAAGGCATGGAGCATCTAACGAACAAAACTAAGCAAACCTGATAACAACATGCAATCCTTAAAGTAAGGTTGGTAGTGGGCAGTCGTACCACCCTTGAGTTCTAGAAACAGATTTCCTATAAGGGTAATAACAGTATAAGTCTAAAGACTTAGTAAGTAAACTTCACGGGCTAGGTATAATACGAGCTTATTTAAACAGAATTCAACATGCAGTTTTGGTAAGAATCCAAAATGAGATGCTGTCTCCGTTAATACACTATAAAATAGCATTTTGATTATCAAAGTGTGGTGTACCATCGGCGGCAATCGCCTAAGTATTTTAATGCAGAAAGAATAGTGCTTTTATAGGTCATAACTCTCACGTATGTTCTACTCGAGATATTACCCTTTCTCAGCAGGGATAGCGTTGTCCCAAGGGACCTGTAATACAATACTGGTGCCCCGAATATTGTACGTTACCGTACATAACATCAGCGGCACGACTGAGTCCGACCTCAGGTGGCCCACACCGCTAATGATCTCCATCCTGTAGTGACCGCCCATTAAGGTTGCGCCGGTCACAAAACAACCATTAGATCCAATGCCCATATAACACACATTTGACCATAGAATGAAGTTTATATAGTAAGCCTATGGCTATTATACTGCATGTACCGGTGTACCATGTCATACAATGCATCTTATCAATCAGTTTATAATGCAGTTACCAGGTAATTACAAAATGTAGACATGCTCATATCATACTTGTGGTCAGTCAACTAACATATTCCACGTTTTTAAGGGAAAATGTTCTTAATCATTTACTTACCTCGCATGCTTGCTTGAATCCTCGGACATTACTAAATCCTGATATAACGGAATACAACACGTCGTTATGTGCAGAACTAGAGGACCCTTACGAGTAGGATACTAGGTTAACCTAATATAAAGGGTTGCTAGGACCTAAGTTGCACAAATGGTGCTAAGGTGGATGTCTGACCTCCTGACTGTACGTCTGGGCTCGAGAGCGTACGTCCGGTCAGTGAGTAGGCATTGTAGCCAAAAGCTCATTATGGGGTTTTAAGGCTCCTATGAAATCTAGAGGAAACTATAACTCCTTCCAGTCTATAAAATAAGCACATGCATCGTAAGAAAACTCAACACAAGAAATCAGAGAAACGTTAAAATTCTTTTCTTGATTTTGGTAAGAAAGATTGCAAGAACTTCATCATGGTGCCATTACAACTCAGAACATGAAGAAATGCATTAATAACGACAACAAGAGGAGAATGGGTAAGGGATTACCTTAGAAAATGGCAAGAACACAAGCTTTCTTCTTTCTCTCTTTCAAATCTCAAAACTCACAAAGCACTCACATTGGGTGGTTACAGAGAGCTTGGGAGCAGAATGATGAATTCAAAGGGGTGGTGGGGGTTGGTATTTATAGGCTAGAAAAGCTGAGGGCGCTACCAACTCCTCTGGAAAGCAGCGTATGTCTGGTACTATCAAGGCGTATGTCCGATACTGTTTACACAGCGGTCCAATGGCTGTAGCGTACATCCAGGTATTACCCACGGGGTTTTCCAAAAGCAGCATACGTTCGGGTGATCCCCAGTGTACGTCCTTGTACTTTTTGCAGGCGTACCTATGGTGGTCTCCCTGGCGTACGTCCTCACTAAAATCAAAGGCGTACGCCGGAAACCCTAGCATATGTCCGTTCAGAAAGGGTTAAGCTTGGGTTAATGCTTCAAAATGTTTAGGAATTTTTAGGTTATAAGTGTGGGCTTAGGTCCTTTGTTATAAAACTGGGTTTTAAATAAATCCTTTAACCGTTCTTTGTATAAAATCTTTTAATAAAAATAATTGTTTTATCAGGGTATTATAGTTGGTGACTTTGTGAAATTTTCTCAGCCTCTGCCTTCGCTCAAGCCTCACCCCTCACAAGGTCTCTTGTCGCTCTCTCGCTGCCGTCGTCGACTCGCAGTCTCTCGTCGCTAGAATTACCTATCCGCTGCTTTATTGTTTTTCTTCTCTACAACCTACCAACCCAAGCTGCATCACATATGCATCCACCACAGCAAGCTTAAACTCATTAAAGCAATTAGCAAGCTGGAACAAAGAAAAACAGAGAGAACATAAAATTTAGGCATAACTTAGAGATTAATTAACATATTGATCTGAAGCTGAAAAGGCATTAAAACAAAGAAAATTAGGCTGCCTCAAGAAGAGATTCTTAGAGACAACACAGAGCTGCCTGATCTCTGCCTCAGAAAGCTGCACCTGCTTCCCCGGTCTCCCTCTAACTTTAAGCAGCCTGTCAATTATGCCGTCCAGGACTGCAGGTTCCATATCTGAGTCGGTTCTTTAACCCCAAAGCAAAGGAAAGCAGAGAAGAATAAAGAAGACCCACTTTGATTTTCTTCTATGGCAGCAAAATCTTGCATATGTAAAAGAATAAGAGAGAGAGATGGGTTTGAAATGGAAATTCTTTAGCTGTGGTGTCGCTTGGATGTTTGGAAAGGAATGGTGGCCAAGGAATTGGAAAGTGAAGATTATATTCTTTTTAAGTAGAAAACTCTTCACACAAAGAGAGAACGAAAGAAAATTGTGAGGGCCAAAGAGGTGTGGTGTGGTGTGTGCGGAACCTCAAAGATAAGGCCTCCCTCCGAGGATGACGCATGTAATTAAATAAAGAAAACGGCTTTGGTTGGAAGGGAAGGGTTTCAGGCCTGCTATAAATTAAATGTACCTAGAGTTGAATTTGCAATATAATTTTATTGATAAAATTTAAATTAAGAATGAAATGAAATAATTACAGTAATGTTATGCTCTTTTCATATAAATTTTCGGTAAAATTAATTTTCGTAACATAAAGTGAGATCAAACTTTATTGGACAGAATAAAGCAATGGTACAAGAACGAATCAACACCAACCAACACAAATGTCATTATGACAGAAATTAAAAAATGATCACATTACTACCCCACAATGATTCTATTCCTTCAAATAATTCCACCCCGGGGTTGGCATGCAAGCAACCCCACTCCTTTATTTTGTTGTTGGTTTTTAATTTTTTAATGTGTGTCATGTGACGTAATTTTATTGACATAACTTAGCACATTAATTAAATTTGTTAAGTGTACGATTTTAACGCTTGGGTTTGGGTTTGCAATTTTAAAAACGTGAATTTTAAAATGGTTTGTTCTTTAAAATTGCAGTTTAACCTTTAAAATTGTGGCTGTAAAAAAAAAAAAAAAACTCTAATCTGCGATTTGAAAACGCCAATTTTCTGCATTTTTAAATCGCAATTTTTTAAAAATTAATGCCAAATAATATATTTTTGCATTTTAATTTAAAATTTAACTTTTTACCTATAAAATCACAATGTAAAATACAACTTAAGTGAATCGACATAATTTGACGATGATGAATAAATTATCTTTTTAGTATAAACTATAGAAACTGATATTTTATTTTATTTTATTTTTAGTGAGCAAGTGATCGATGATCTCAAATCACGGAAAAAAGTTGCAAATGAAAAAGGTAGTAGATTCCCTCTGTCCTTCATAAGGTATATATATATATATATACCTTAGAAATTTAGAGGTGACCACCTTATAAAGAGAACACTTACTATATGATATACTCAAACCATTTTATATTCAATAATTACAAAAGATCGAGTTGGTTGCTGTTATATACAAAAAGAGTTATTAAAGACAAAAAGAAAAATAAAAAAGCATATCTATTATCTTCAAAGAAGGTTTCTTCTCTACTAAACCAACCTTTCTTTTTCTTTTATTGATTAAATCTCCTTCACCTTCCTTTATTTTTGGTTAAAATAAAGTTTTTTTTTTTTTTTATTGTTGATCACTAGTGGTCAAGTTGTCGACATAACAGAAGCTATAGCTATAGCTAGACATGATGAACTTCAACTAGTTGGACATCCTTGGACTTGATGAGAGGAACATACTCTCCAAGATAAACATCCAGATGATCCGCTAACGACGACATGTCAATAGTTTCGTGGTGATATGACTTGCAGACAAAATAGAAAACCGTTTGAACAACGAGGCCAAAGAGAAACACCATGCATACCAAGAAGAAGCAAAGAATTCCGATTGAGATGCAAATTCCAATTCCCATATTGTGCCGCCATCTCCCCACATTCAGCACAACTAAATACAAATATATATTCTCAACTCCTACGAGAAAAGAAGCAAGCGTGAAATAGGCGGCCACAACAGCACCCTTCTTCCCCTTTATCAGGGCTTTTCTCTTCTTCACGGCATCACTCCCATGCAAATCCTCTAGAACTGATACCACACTTGCCATTTCCCAAACGATGTTTACGTATTCAATCCCCGTCAAGATGACGAGAAGAAAGAAAGTGGCATTTCCAAGGTAGGGTAACCATATAATGTAGCTTAGCACTCCAGAAACGACGCCGAAGAGCAAAACAATGGGGAGGCTCCATAAGAAAGTGGCCATAAGCCTCTTCCGAACCCTGGGGACAACGGTCATGACCTTCTTGAAGGTGATATCCTTTGCTGTGTATATGGATGCCACGGTGTAAACCACCGCGGAGGTGGAGAAAAGGGAGAGGATGATGAGGAAGATGAGGTAGACAAGTTGGAAGACCCAAAAGGCGATTATGACGGAGACCTTTTGCGTGTAGTTCAAGGCATCTTGGTTGTTCTGGATGTTGAAGAAAAGGAGAAGAGAGGCTTGGATTTGAGCAAGGAAGATGAAGGAGAGTGGGAGGATGAGAACCAGAGTGATTTGGCTGAAGATTTTCTTCCATGTGAAGATGATCTTCATGGACTCCTTGAAGATCCCAAAGAAGCCAAGAAATTGTATATCTTCTTGCTCTCTCTCCATTATCTCTTCTTTTCTTTTTTCTTGTTTACAAAGAAAAGAATGAAGGTGGAGCTTTATAAATTGTTGAGACACACGGTCAATTGCAAAATTGCCCTTGGTCTTTAAGAAAATTACCAGTTTTATTAATTAGCGTTGGGTTTTATGCAATATTTAGAAACTTGAACTACTATGCTGGCTGCTGTGTGCGCCTGTGGCTCATAGCCTCATAGGGATATTAATAAAAATAAGAGGAAAAACGGGGTCCGAAGCTAATTTTAATGAAATGGGAATAGGGGTGAATTCGTAATTGTCGTTGATTACTGTCCCTTTCTAGTGGGTGGAAGGGACCCATCAGAACCCGCGTAACAAGTAATGTGAAGAATTTCTACGCGTCTAATGAAAATCACATCTATTTAACCAAAAGTGAAGTACGGACAATGCACGCTTTTAACTTTTTCCGGTTTTGGAAAATGGAGAAAAACACAACACTTTCCTATTTTGAAATAAAAAGTCATACCAAAGTGAATAAAAGTTTGCTATTTTGAAGGGCACGTGTATGGGCTGTATTGGCTGAAATTAAACTTGTAGTTGGATCAAAATGTAAAACTAATAAGCATGGAAATTACAAGCTTAATTCATGAATGTTTTAACCAAAAGATTTAGAAAGGTAAGAAAATTTGGCCACTTACGTGTGATTTGAGCTTGAACTTCGATGAGATCCTTTAAAATTGTATATATTATTATTGATAGTGGACAGAGTGAGAATATCAATTTTTTTCTTGAAACGGAGAGGGTGGGTTCGTTGTCGGCTCCCTTAGAATTAAATGTTTGGACTAAATTGATTATAAGTGAAATATTTAATCGAAATGAAGGTAAATGATGGAGTTAAGGTTCGAATTTAGGACCTTTGGGTCTGATACAATGTTAAATTACACCCCGGTCTCATATTGGAAAGATGAGAAGAAGCCCATATAGAGTGAGTGATTTATAAAGATAGTCATGTGTATTAAGTCTCACATTGCCTAGTTACTAGGTAAAACTGTACTTTATAATGAATTTTAGAGAATAGCCAAATTGACTAGTTTTTTTAGGATAATAGCGCAGATGTGGCTAGCGTTTTTTTCTAGATGCAGGATCTTCGGGTCTAATACTATGTTAAATTACCATAAATTATTCCAAAAGTTTAAGTTGATAAGAAGAGATAAATTTAATCATTATAATATATGTCGCTCTATAATCTATACCAACTCCCCGAGACAATCAACCCCTTCAAAGGAGCCAGTGGGACTTTGCATGCTCATCGAGCAAACCTTCTCTTTTTTCTTTTTTTTTTTTTTTAGTTTTTTCCTTTGCGTCTTAAACACACCGCTACCAAGTGAAAAATGTTGAATTTTCCTGGAATGCCTGGAACAAACACCTCGTTTCTTCTGAGGATGTTAAACTTAATTCTGAAGATGTTTTGCGGCAGGGTCGTTGTTCATGGCCACGGGGCCCACAAATGACTTCAATTTCACCATTTTCAAGTATTTGTTCCTCCTTAATTCCCTACTTTCTTATGTATTTCATTTGCCTTTTTCAATGCCATTTCTAAGCTCCTCTTTGTATCTCTCTCTCTGATTTCTTTCTCCCCTTTTGTAGGGTGCTGAGAATGTCAATGTTATTTCAAGCAATGTGGAGCTTATTTCTTGGTGGATTAGATATATGCCATGGTGAAAAAGAAGGTGTTGCATAATATTCGTGTTATCCTTATCTGCCTTGCCGTCGGAGATTGTTTCAGCTTCTATAAAACTTCTGATTTCATTTTTCCCAAAATATATATATATATATATATATATATATATAATGTCTCAACCCTTTTCTCTATTTTCTCTAAAACAAACCCTAGCCATCACTTGCTTGCTGCTCCTTTTCTTTTATGAAGCTTTTTCCTTTTATTGCTGCCTCTCACAAGGTCTTATTTGTAGTCTTGTGCAACTTATCCCGCCCAAAATTTGAACTTCAGCGTTGACTCCTACTCTATGCCGGTCTTCTACTCCATCTCGCTTTCCGCCTCCTCCTTCGCGTCGGTAGTCGGATTTGCCAAGGTTTTCAGATCGAATTTTTTTAAAGTTCGATCTACCTCCTCCGATGGATCTAGCATCCAATGCACCACTCCACCGCTTCCACTGGCTCCCCAGCCTTCTGTAGACACCGGCCATTCCTCCGCCCGACATCCATGTGCCGGAGCGTGGATCTCACTCGATCTCCTGCTCATGGACCACACGCGCATGTCAGCCCCTCCGCTCTACCCCTCCTCCGTCATGCCCTCCGCCAAAGTTGCTGATTTTTGGGATTATTTTGCTGCTTTTATTGCTTTGTGTCTTTTTGTTACTTGATTTCTTGTACTAAAATTTGGAGTGTTCTTTCCTTTTCAAATTCTGATGTCTTTACATTGCTTTTTCTACCACAGCCTCCTTTTGGTGGTTGCCTCTGTTGGAAATAATTTTGGATGGTGCACAAATTCTTATTGATATAAAATAATTACAATATGAATATTAACAATAAAATAAATAAAATACAAGAGATGAAGATAGAGTATGAAAAGATCTCACAATACTATAGAATCACGCAAGAGCGTTGTCCTTAAAGGTTGATTTGTGCCTCCCGGAGTGTATAACTCGGTGCGATCGGATCCTTTGACACGCAACCTCCCAGGATTAGACTATAGCGTCTACCTTCGTTAAGGACGCACTTCCAATAACGAAGACTAGTAGAACAACCCTTTAATTTGCTTGAAAAATATGATGGAAAATGAAACAAAAATATTCTCTATATTGCTATTCCATAGAAAGATAATATATTGGAACAAAACTTTTGTGTAGACACAAAAGTTAAAAAACAATAAGAACTATGTTACTCTTTTTTGTAAGACACGCCTTGTCTTGGAAAATTGAGAATATATATAGACATAGGAAGTTGGGTTTTGTCTTAAAGCTCATAACCAAGTGTTAAAGTGGGTAAAACGGTCACAAGCAGTTAAAGAAAATTCAATGACTTTAATGATTCATTGTCAAAAAACGTATGGAAAACAAATTGACTTTAATGACCAACAGTCATAAGTGTTACAACTGATTTTTTGCTTTCATAAAAACTCATGATCAAACGGTAAGATGTTTAAGAGATTGAATGCAAACGGTCAATAAGAAATTAAAGTCAAAGAAAATAAAGAGTAAATAAAATCAATATTTGTAACATTACAACAATCCCCCACATGTTACAAATATTAGAATAGAAGGAGATTGAAAGCATGCATCGATGTGGTACCCGAAAGTTTTAACCACAACTAGGATAAATAAGTAGGAACTTAATGAATCATGGTAGAGTTAAACTCTTTTAACCAAATCCACAAGTTAAACAAACTTATCATCCACATAACTTTCTCCAAAAACAAAAAATTAAATCAAATCAAATAAACAAAAAGTCAAATCAAATCAAATCAAGAAAATTGGGTTGTTCTATAGCGGGTTGGCGCCTTATACAGGCCATGCGCCTCTGGGCTTCATGAGTGCTCTAGAGACTTGCCAAAGTCTCATAGGAGGCGGCACCACCTCCACACTCACATAGGTGGCGTCCATCAAGAATGTGTGCAGAGAACATCCCATCCCAAAAAGTAGGGACTATGGACCCATTAAGAGTTTTAAACTCATCCTTACTCACTCTGCATCTTTTGTTATTACACCATAAAATGGCTTTCATGAGCGCTCTAGAGACCTACCCAAGTCTCATAGGAGATAGCACCTCCACACTCATATAGGTGGTATCCATCAAGAGTGTGTGCAGGGAACACCCCATCCCAACAGGTAGGGACTATGGATCCATTAAGAGCTTTAAGCTCATCCTTAATCACTCTGCATCTTGTACTGTCTTACACCATAGGGATGGACTCATAACTAATCTTTTCAACAAGATAGTTAATAAACATAAATTGACAGTACCATATCTCATTTCACTTGTGACTTCGTTTCCCATTAAACCTCATTCATGGGATCTCCAATCACAGAGGTTGGGTATCAATCACAGTGTCATGATTTGGGTATCAGTCCTATCCCCCTCGATGCTTTTCTCACTAGCCTTCTTGCTAGTGGCTTGGTCAAAGAATCTGCAGAATTCTTTTATGACCTCACAAAGTCCATGGACATATACAGGTCTCAATAAGCTGCCTCACAATATTGTGCACTTTCTCATTATAAATTCTTTACTCGAGCTTTGGCAGCCTGACAATCACAATAAACACATAGATCCAGCTATGTTAGCATATAAAGGAAAATTAAATAAATTAACCAATAGGTTCTTTAGCCATTCATCTTCAGTTCATGCCTTCTCCAAGGCAATTAACTCTGACTCCATAGTAAACCTTGCTATGCAAGTCTTTTTGAGGACTTTCAAGAGATAGCTCTTCCAGCCAGAGTAAACACATAATAGCCATTAGTAGGCTTTGCTCATCTGAATCAATAATACAGTTGCATTCCTTTCAATATAGCAGGATAATCACAATAAGGCAAACCAACATTAATTGTGCCCTATGAGAATCTCAACAATTTAGAGATCACATCACAATGGCTCAGTACCATGATTATGAGTATATCTACTCAATTTACTAACAATATATGTAATACCAAGGCATATATAGTTTGTCAAAACATCAAGCTATTAATGATTTGTGCATATTTTTCTTGCAAAACACAATCACCGTGATTCTTAACCAAATATATTTTTGAATCATATGGTGTAAACATAGGCAGATAATCAAAGTGCTCATATCTTTTAAGCATCCTTCGAGCATAATATATCTGAGATAAAATAATATAATAATTATCTCTAATAACCTTAATGTCCAACATGACATTCGCTTTACCTATGTCTTACATATCAAAATTAGATGCAAGAAATCTTTTAATTTCATGCACAACATCAATGTTAGTTTACAAAATAAGCAAGTCATGAATATAAACAAATAATGACACATTCATTATTGTAAAACTTGCTATGCATTTACTTGCATTATTAATCAAATATAAATTAAACAATATCACCTTGTCAAACGCCATTGTTTAGGAGCTTGCTTTAATCCATACAAGGATTTCACCAGTTTGCACAATTTATATTTTTGACCGGGGATTACTAGCCCCTCGGGCTGCTCCATATAAATCTCTTCATCATTTAGAAAAATAACTTTGACATCCATTTGATATACAACAAGTTTATAAATATAAGCAATGGTAAATAACATTCCAAAAGATGCAATTTTAGTAACCGGAAAATAAGTATCAAATAATCAACATATGCATTTACTTGTAGCTTTTAGCTACCCAGTCTACCATGTGCTTATCTATTGTATCATCCGGTTTAAGCTTATTCTTAACCACCTATTTATAACCAATTGATTTGGTCTTAGGAGGTAACTCAACGAGTTCCCAAACATGGTTAGACATAATTTATTTCAATTTATTATTTATAGCTTCTAACCAAAAAATGCATCAACTAGAGATTTAATTATTTCATCATAACATGTCAGATCATCATCAATAATATAAACAATAAAATCATTACCGAGATTCCTTCCGTTCTAGCTCCTTTGCTTCTTCTCAATTCTTATACATCATCAACAATTTATTAGAAGCAACGGAAAATTTATGAAATAATTTTTCCTTATTTTTCAAAGGAAACACATGCTCAAGAAAATAGCATTTTTAGATTCAATAGTAGTATTTTAATCTAAAACATCACTTTTGATAATAAGGAATCTATAGCATGAACTATTACATGTAAAACCAATAAAATCACAATCATAGGTTTTTTAAAACCAAGTTTCTACATTTTAAGTTTGAGTAACATAACATTTGCCAAACACCCCCACACTTCGAGGTACTCCAAACAATGCTTATAAATGTGACAAACAAAATAAAGGTTTCCCCCCACACTTTGGTGAATAGCCCAAAAATGACAATCATAGCATTCATCATTTATTCCAATATTCTAATTTCTTTTTATTCCCTTAATGTAGCCAAGATTTACATGTATTAATCTATCATGCTAAATATTAATGGAATAAACCAAATAGTCACAATAAGATAGATTTTCATTAATAGCACACAAATGCTTTAAGAAATGACTTCCATGGGCTCATTTTTCTCTAAGTGTGATATGTCATTTACTCTTATTTCTTTTCTATCAATTGACAGTTTTTTTAAAGCTATTTAAAAAATAGTAATCACCACTTGTGATTTTTAGACATGAGTCTTATAAATAGAAGTTGCATATTACAAGCTCTATCAAGATATTAAAAGAAAATCTTTTTAACTAAAGCTCCAATAGATATGCAAAGTATCATGCCCAACCAAATAATAATCAACTATTATTGGCTCATTGTCATAAATATGTTATTGGTATCATTCTTATGACATGATAAATTTCTCAAATACCAAATGAACCTTAATAAGAACATCAATAATCACATATATTTTATTTTGAATCATCATATCAGAGAAATTTGAAAGCTAAATGATATATATGAGGAATTACCAAATAACTTATAGTGTTTATGCTAATCCAGCATGTCATAGCTAACATAAATGCTAGATACTATTTCTTTTTTGAAATAGATGAATCAATAGAAGCCACCGCTTATCATATACAAATTCATGTAATTATAAAATTTTGCACCAGCTTTAATTCAATCAAGGAGGACCATCATAACTTCAATTTTTTTTTTTATTTAATAAATGAAATTGTATATTATGTCTTGAAAAAAATAAATCAAGATCTATGAATCATAATTTAAGAACTCACAGCGGAGCCAACGATTTTACCAATATCCTCCAAAATAGATTGTCGCCACTACACACCAATTAGGTGTCGTGAGAACCGATCAACTCAATACGCGCACCATATCTCATTTTCCTATCATATGCTTTCCTGCAAGAATTTTTAGCAATGTAGTATTCTCTGCACACAATTAGCAACGTCTATGTATTTTCTCCATCACAAAAATGAATAATCACTCACAGTTATTATTATTAATTTACATTGATGTTTTCTAGCCAAGCTTAGCACAACATAACAAAAAATGCTAAGTTCTAAAAAATCCATAAAAGGCTTAACTCTTTTTATTGTAAGAATAGTAACCCAACAACAAAGGATTATTTGACAATCAATGAATCGAGTTCAAATAATTGAAAACTCTTACAATCAAAATATTTTCATTTTCAACAACTACACAAGAAATTAAATTTTTTTTTTTTTTTTTTTATAAATGAATACAAAATCTTTCCACTCAAATATTTGATTTCATCTTTCTCATATGCGAATTGCATACTACAAACTCTTATAGTATTTGCCTTCTTATAAGTTTAAATACTATTGTTATGATACTAATCAAAATATTTGTGCAACCATCATGATCAACCTTTAAGATTGTTGGAAATAATTTTGGATGGTGCACAAATTCTCATTGATATAAAATAATTACAATATGAATATTAACAATAAAATAAATAAAATACAATAGATGAAAATAGAGTATGGAAAGATCTCACAATGCTATAGAATCACGTAAAAGCGTTGTCCTTAAAGGTTGATTTCGTGCCTCCCGGAATGTATAACTCGGTGCGATCGGATTTCTTGACACGCAACCTCCCAGGATTAGACTATAGCGTCTACCTTCGTTAAGAACGCACTTTCAAGTAACGAAGATCAAATGAACAACCCTTTCTCAAGTTGAAGAGGATGAAAAATTGAGTAGCAAATAACTCTAATTTTTCTCTTTGGTAACAAAGAAAAAATTCTGGAGCATGAAAATGAAATCTCACTAAAAGTAATATTTTTGATGATATATTTTTTGTCAAATGAAGACTTGCTTATATAGACATGGGGAAACTTTTTTCTTTTAAAACACATTATTATGCAATCTATGTATTAAAGAACAAACGGTTATGAGATTAATGTATAAAACCAATGGTCAACATATTTAAGATAAACGGTCAACAAATCATCAAACGGTCAAAAAGGCTTGAAGACAAATGGGTCATAATCTAAGAAAACCAATGGTAAAGAATTAAAGCCAACAGCTAAAAGAATTGTAAATATTGAAGACAAATGCTTTTAACAAAAGAAAACCAACGGGTAAAGGAATTAAAACCAACAGTTAAAAACTTGTAAAAGATTTTATTACCCAACGGTCAAAACTCATGAATATATTTTATGTTGAATGGTCAAAAATTAATAGGTAAATAAAATCAATATTTGTAACATTACAACAA
>NC_081542.1:31049827-31052122 GCF_901000735.1 Corylus avellana
AAAGAAAAATAAAGAAGAATATTTATTATCTTCAAAGAAGGTTTCTTCTTTACTAAAGTAACCTTTCTTTTTCTTTTATTGATTAAATCTCCTTCACCTTCCTTTATTTTTGGTTAAAATAAAGTTTTTTTTATTGTTGATCACTAGTGGTCAAGTTGTCATAACAGAAGCTATAGCATCATTATCCATTCTTTTTTAAAATATAAATAATAATAATAATAATAATTTTTTTTTTAATATATATATATATCTACCTACCTCCATGGGAATCCTAATTAAAGCTCCAAATATTATATATAAAACAACTATTTTTTTCATCAGATCGAACAAGTAATTATATATATATATATAGCTAGACATGATGAACTTCAACTAGTTGGACATCCTTGGACTTGATGAGAGGAACATACTCTCCAAGATAAACATCCAGATGATCCGCTAACGACGACATGTCAATAGTTTCGTGGTGATATGACTTGCAGACAAAATAGAAAACCGTTTGAACAACGAGGCCAAAGAGAAACACCATGCATACCAAGAAGAAGCAAAGAATTCCGATTGAGATGCAAATTCCAATTCCCATATTGTGCCGCCATCTCCCCACATTCAGCACAACTAAATACAAATATATATTCTCAACTCCTACGAGAAAAGAAGCAAGCGTGAAATAGGCGGCCACAACAGCACCCTTCTTCCCCTTTATCAGGGCTTTTCTCTTCTTCACGGCATCACTCCCATGCAAATCCTCTAGAACTGATACCACACTTGCCATTTCCCAAACGATGTTTACGTATTCAATCCCCGTCAAGATGACGAGAAGAAAGAAAGTGGCATTTCCAAGGTAGGGTAACCATATAATGTAGCTTAGCACTCCAGAAACGACGCCGAAGAGCAAAACAATGGGGAGGCTCCATAAGAAAGTGGCCATAAGCCTCTTCCGAACCCTGGGGACAACGGTCATGACCTTCTTGAAGGTGATATCCTTTGCTGTGTATATGGATGCCACGGTGTAAACCACCGCGGAGGTGGAGAAAAGGGAGAGGATGATGAGGAAGATGAGGTAGACAAGTTGGAAGACCCAAAAGGCGATTATGACGGAGACCTTTTGCGTGTAGTTCAAGGCATCTTGGTTGTTCTGGATGTTGAAGAAAAGGAGAAGAGAGGCTTGGATTTGAGCAAGGAAGATGAAGGAGAGTGGGAGGATGAGAACCAGAGTGATTTGGCTGAAGATTTTCTTCCATGTGAAGATGATCTTCATGGACTCCTTGAAGATCCCAAAGAAGCCAAGAAATTGTATATCTTCTTGCTCTCTCTCCATTATCTCTTCTTTTCTTTTTTCTTGTTTACAAAGAAAAGAATGAAGGTGGAGCTTTATAAATTGTTGAGACACACGGTCAATTGCAAAATTGCCCTTGGTCTTTAAGAAAATTACCAGTTTTATTAATTAGCGTTGGGTTTTATGCAATATTTAGAAACTTGAACTACTATGCTGGCTGCTGTGTGCGCCTGTGGCTCATAGCCTCATAGGGATATTAATAAAAATAAGAGGAAAAACGGGGTCCGAAGCTAATTTTAATGAAATGGGAATAGGGGTGAATTCGTAATTGTCGTTGATTACTGTCCCTTTCTAGTGGGTGGAAGGGACCCATCAGAACCCGCGTAACAAGTAATGTGAAGAATTTCTACGCGTCTAATGAAAATCACATCTATTTAACCAAAAGTGAAGTACGGACAATGCACGCTTTTAACTTTTTCCGGTTTTGGAAAATGGAGAAAAACACAACACTTTCCTATTTTGAAATAAAAAGTCATACCAAAGTGAATAAAAGTTTGCTATTTTGAAGGGCACGTGTATGGGCTGTATTGGCTGAAATTAAACTTGTAGTTGGATCAAAATGTAAAACTAATAAGCATGGAAATTACAAGCTTAATTCATGAATGTTTTAACCAAAAGATTTAGAAAGGTAAGAAAATTTGGCCACTTACGTGTGATTTGAGCTTGAACTTCGATGAGATCCTTTAAAATTGTATATATTATTATTGATAGTGGACAGAGTGAGAATATCAATTTTTTTCTTGAAACGGAGAGGGTGGGTTCGTTGTCGGCTCCCTTAGAATTAAATGTTTGGACTAAATTGATTATAAGTGAAATATTTAATCGAAATGAAGGTAAATGATGGAGTTAAGGTTCGAATTTAGGACCTTTGGGTCTGATACAATGTTAAATTACACCCCGGTCTCATATTGGAAAGATGAGAAGAAGCCCATATAGAGTGAGTGATTTATAAAGATAGT
>NC_081542.1:31052222-31069809 GCF_901000735.1 Corylus avellana
ATGTCATACAATGCATCTTATCAATCAGTTTATAATGCAGTTACCAGGTAATTACAAAATGTAGACATGCTCATATCATACTTGTGGTCAGTCAACTAACATATTCCACGTTTTTAAGGGAAAATGTTCTTAATCATTTACTTACCTCGCATGCTTGCTTGAATCCTCGGACATTACTAAATCCTGATATAACGGAATACAACACGTCGTTATGTGCAGAACTAGAGGACCCTTACGAGTAGGATACTAGGTTAACCTAATATAAAGGGTTGCTAGGACCTAAGTTGCACAAATGGTGCTAAGGTGGATGTCTGACCTCCTGACTGTACGTCTGGGCTCGAGAGCGTACGTCCGGTCAGTGAGTAGGCATTGTAGCCAAAAGCTCATTACGGGGTTTTAAGGCTCCTATGAAATCTAGAGGCAACTATAACTCCTTCTAGTCTATAAAATAAGCACATGCATCGTAAGAAAACTCAACACAAGAAATCAGAAAAACGTTAAAATTCTTTTCTTGATTTTGGTAAGAAAGATTGCAAGAACTTCATCATGGTGCCATTACAACTCAGAACATGAAGAAATGCATTAATAACGACAACAAGAGGAGAATGGGTAAGGGATTACCTTAGAAAATGGCAAGAACACAAGCTTTCTTCTTTCTCTCTTTCAAATCTCAAAACTCACAAAGCACTCACATTGGGTGGTTACAGAGAGCTTGGGAGCAGAATGATGAATTCAAAGGGGTGGTGGGGGTTGGTATTTATAGGCTAGAAAAGCTGAGGGCGCTACCAACTCTTCTGGAAAGCAGCGTATGTCTGGTACTATCAAGGCGTATGTCTGATACTGTTTACACAGCGGTCCAATGGCTGTAGCGTACATCCAGGTATTACTCACGGGGTTTTCCAAAAGCAGCATACATTCGGGTAGTCCCCAGTGTACGTCCTTGTACTTTTTGCAGGCGTACCTATGGTGGTCTCCCTGGCGTACGTCCTCACTAAAATCAAAGGCGTACGCCGGAAACCCTAGCATATGTCCGTTCAGAAAGGGTTAAGCTTGGGTTAATGCTTCAAAATGTTTAGGAATTTTTAGGTTATAAGTGTGGGCTTAGGTCCTTTGTTATAAAACTGGGTTTTAAATAAATCCTTTAACCGTTCTTTGTATAAAATCTTTTAATAAAAATAATTGTTTTATCAGGGTATTATAGTTGGTGACTTTGTGAAATTTTCTTAGCCTCTGCCTTCGCTCAAGCCTCACCCCTCACAAGGTCTCTTGTCGCTCTCTCGCTGCCGTCGTCGACTCGCAGTCTCTCGTCGCTAGAATTACCTATCCGCTGTTTTGTTGTTTTTCTTCTCTACAACCTACCAACCCAAGCTGCATCACATATGCATCCACCACAGCAAGCTTAAACTCATTAAAGCAATTAGCAAGCTGGAACAAAGAAAAACAGAGAGAACATAAAATTTAGGCATAACTTAGAGATTAATTAACATATTGATCTGAAGCTGAAAAGGCATTAAAACAAAGAAAATTAGGCTGCCTCAAGAAGAGATTCTTAGAGACAACACAGAGCTGCCTGATCTCTGCCTCAGAAAGCTGCACCTGCTCCCCCGGTCTCCCTCTAACTTTAAGCAGCCTGTCAATTATGCCGTCCAGGACTGCAGGTTCCATATCTGAGTCGGTTCTTTGACCCCAAAGCAAAGGAAAGCAGAGAAGAATAAAGAAGACCCACTTTGATTTTCTTCTATGGCAGCAAAATCTTGCATATGTAAAAGAATAAGAGAGAGAGATGGGTTTGAAATGGAAATTCTTTAGCTGTGGTGTCGCTTGGATGTTTGGAAAGGAATGGTGGCCAAGGAATTGGAAAGTGAAGATTATATTCTTTTTAAGTAGAAAACTCTTCACACAAAGAGAGAACGAAAGAAAATTGTGAGGGCCAAAGAGGTGTGGTGTGGTGTGTGCGGAACCTCAAAGATAAGGCCTCCCTCCGAGGATGACGCATGTAATTAAATAAAGAAAACGGCTTTGGTTGGAAGGGAAGGGTTTCAGGCCTGCTATAAATTAAATGTACCTAGAGTTGAATTTGCAATATAATTTTATTGATAAAATTTAAATTAAGAATGAAATGAAATAATTACAGTAATGTTATGCTCTTTTCATATAAATTTTCGGTAAAATTAATTTTCGTAACATAAAGTGAGATCAAACTTTATTGGACAGAATAAAGCAATGGTACAAGAACGAATCAACACCAACCAACACAAATGTCATTATGACAGAAATTAAAAAATGATCACATTACTACCCCACAATGATTCTATTCCTTCAAATAATTCCACCCCGGGGTTGGCATGCAAGCAACCCCACTCCTTTATTTTGTTGTTGGTTTTTAATTTTTTAATGTGTGTCATGTGACGTAATTTTATTGACATAACTTAGCACATTAATTAAATTTGTTAAGTGTACGATTTTAACGCTTGGGTTTGGGTTTGCAATTTTAAAAACGTGAATTTTAAAATGGTTTGTTCTTTAAAATTGCAGTTTAACCTTTAAAATTGTGGCTGTAAAAAAAAAAAAAAAACTCTAATCTGCGATTTGAAAACGCCAATTTTCTGCATTTTTAAATCGCAATTTTTTAAAAATTAATGCCAAATAATATATTTTTGCATTTTAATTTAAAATTTAACTTTTTACCTATAAAATCACAATGTAAAATACAACTTAAGTGAATCGACATAATTTGACGATGATGAATAAATTATCTTTTTAGTATAAACTATAGAAACTGATATTTTATTTTATTTTATTTTTAGTGAGCAAGTGATCGATGATCTCAAATCACGGAAAAAAGTTGCAAATGAAAAAGGTAGTAGATTCCCTCTGTCCTTCATAAGGTATATATATATATATATACCTTAGAAATTTAGAGGTGACCACCTTATAAAGAGAACACTTACTATATGATATACTCAAACCATTTTATATTCAATAATTACAAAAGATCGAGTTGGTTGCTGTTATATACAAAAAGAGTTATTAAAGACAAAAAGAAAAATAAAAAAGCATATCTATTATCTTCAAAGAAGGTTTCTTCTCTACTAAACCAACCTTTCTTTTTCTTTTATTGATTAAATCTCCTTCACCTTCCTTTATTTTTGGTTAAAATAAAGTTTTTTTTTTTTTTTATTGTTGATCACTAGTGGTCAAGTTGTCGACATAACAGAAGCTATAGCTATAGCTAGACATGATGAACTTCAACTAGTTGGACATCCTTGGACTTGATGAGAGGAACATACTCTCCAAGATAAACATCCAGATGATCCGCTAACGACGACATGTCAATAGTTTCGCGGTGATATGACTTGCAGACAAAATAGAAAACCGTTTGAACAACGAGGCCAAAGAGAAACACCATGCATACCAAGAAGAAGCAAAGAATTCCGATTGAGATGCGAATTCCAATTCCCATATTGTGCCGCCATCTCCCCACATTCAGCACAACTAAATACAAATATATATTCTCAACTCCTACGAGAAAAGAAGCAAGCGTGAAATAGGCGGCCACAACAGCACCCTTCTTCCCCTTTATCAGGGCTTTTCTCTTCTTCACTGCATCACTCCCATGCAAATCCTCTAGAACTGATACCACACTTGCCATTTCCCAAACGATGTTTACGTATTCAATCCCCGTCAAGATGACGAGAAGAAAGAAAGTGGCATTTCCAAGGTAGGGTAACCATATAATGTAGCTTAGCACTCCAGAAACGACGCCGAAGAGCAAAACAATGGGGAGGCTCCATAAGAAAGTGGCCATAAGCCTCTTCCAAACCCTGGGGACAACGGTCATGACCTTCTTGAAGGTGATATCCTTTGCTGTGTATATGGATGCCACGGTGTAAACCACCGCGGAGGTGGAGAAAAGGGAGAGGATGATGAGGAAGATGAGGTAGACAAGTTGGAAGACCCAAAAGGCGATTATGACGGAGACCTTTTGCGTGTAGTTCAAGGCATCTTGGTTGTTCTGGATGTTGAAGAAAAGGAGAAGAGAGGCTTGGATTTGAGCAAGGAAGATGAAGGAGAGTGGGAGGATGAGAACCAGAGTGATTTGGCTGAAGATTTTCTTCCATGTGAAGATGATCTTCATGGACTCCTTGAAGATCCCAAAGAAGCCAAGGAATTGTACATCTTCTTGCTCTCTCTCCATTGTCTCTTCTTTTCTTTTTTCTTGTTTACAAAGAAAAGAATGAAGGTGGAGCTTTATAAATTGTTGAGACACACGGTCAATTGCAAAATTGCCCTTGGTCTTTAAGAAAATTACCAGTTATGTTAATTAGCGTTGGGTTTTATGCAATATTTAAAAATTTGAACTACTGCTGGCTGCTGCTGTGCGCCTGTGGCTCATAGCCTCATAGGGATATTAATAAAAATAAGAGGAAAAACGGGGTCCGAGGCTAATTTTAATGAAATGGGAATAGGGGTGAATTCGTAATTGTCGTTGATTACTGTCCCTTTCTAGTGGGTGGGAGGGACCCATCAGAACCCGCGTAACAAGTAATGTGAAGAATTTCTACGCGTCTAATGAAAAATCACATCTATTTAACCAAAAGTGCAGTACGGACAATGCAAGCTTTGGGTTCTCTTTCTCTGTGCAGGTAGTAGGACCTACGTTGCTCTGATAGGCTACACATTTTATATATTTCCTGTTTGAGAAAAGGGCGTTTTTGTCCTTCCATTTGCGGGACCATACGAAATCTCTCTAGTCCTAGCGGATTGATTCACACTCAAAAATGCACGCTTTTAACTTTTTTCCGGTTTTGGAAAATGGAGAAAAACACAACACTTTCCTATTTTGGAATATAAAGTCATCCCAACGCGAATAAAAGTTTGCCATTTTGAAGGGTACGTGTATGGGCTGTATTGGTTGACATTAAACTTGTAGTTGGATCAAAATGTAAAAACTAATAAGCATGGAAATTACAAGCTTAATTCATGAATGTTTTAACCAAAAGATTTAAAAAGGTAAGAAAATTTGGCCACTTACGTGTGAGTTGAGCTTGAACCTTGATGAGATCCTTTGAAATTGTATATATTATTATTGATAGTGGACAGAGTGAGAATATCAATTTTTTTTTTCTTGAAATGGAGAGGGTGGGTTTGTTGTCTGCTCCGTTAGAATTAAATGTTTGGACTAAATTGATTAGAAGTGGAATATTTAATTAAAATAAAGGTAAATAATGGAGTCAAAGTTCAAATTTAAAACCTTTGAGTCTGATACAATGTTAAATTATACATTGCCTCAGTCCCATATTATCTAGTTACTCGGTAAAATTGGGCTTTTATAATGAATTTTAGAGAAGCGCCAAATTGATTAGTCTTTTTAGGATAATAGCGCATATGTGACTAGCGCTTTTTCCTAAATTTAGGATCTTCGGATCTAATATTATGTTAAATTACCAGTTATTTTAAAAGTTTAAGTTGATAAGAAGATGTAAATTTAATCATTACTTTAACACTTATTATAAGTTATAATTAATATATGGTGCTCTATAATCGATCTATATAAACTCCCCGAGACAATCAGCCCCTTCAAAGGAGCCAGTGGGACTTTGCATGCTCATTGAGCAAACCTTCTCTTTTTTCTTTTTTAGTTTTTTCCTTTGCGTCTTAACCAAGTGAAAGATGTTGAATTTTCCTGGAATGCCTGAAACAAACACCTCGTTTCTTCTGAGGATGTTAAACTTAATTCGTTGTATCTCTCTCTCTGATTTCTTCCCCCCCTTTTGTAGGGTGCTGAGAATGTCGATGTTATTTCAAGCAATGTGGAGCTTATTTCTTGGTGGATTAGACATATATGCCATGGTGAAAAAGAAGGTGTTGCATAATATTCGTGTTATCCTTATCTGCCTTGCCGTCGGAGATTGTGTCAGCTTCTATAAAACTTCTGATTTCATTTTTCCCAAAAGATATATATATATATATATAATGTCTCAACCCTTTTCTCTATTTTCTCTCTACCCCTTCTCTAAAACAAACCCTAGCCATCACTTGCTTGCTGCCCCTTTTCTTTTATGAAGTTTTTTCCTTTTGTTGCTGCCTCTCACGAGGTCTTATTTGTAGTCTTATGTGACTTATCCTGCCCAAAATTTGAACTTCAGCGTTGACTCCTACTCCATGCCGGTCTTCTGCTCCATCTCGCTCTCCGCCTCCTCCTTCGTGTCGGTAGTCGGATTTGTTAAGGTTTTCAGATCGAATTTTTTTAAAGTTCGATCTACTCTCCTCCGATGGATCCAGCATCCAACACACCACTCCACTGCTTCCACTGGCTCCCCAGCCTTCCGTAGACACCGGCCATTCCTCCGCCCGACATCCACGTGCCGGAGCGTGGATCTCACTCGATCTCTTGCTCATGGACCACACGCGCATGTCAGCTTCTCCGCTCTGCCCTCCTCCGTCATGTCCTCCGCCAAAGCTGCTGATTTTTGGGGTTATTTTGCTGCTTTTATTGCTTTGTGTCTTTTTGTTACTTGATTTCTTGTACCAAAATTTGGAGTGTTCTTTCCTTTTCGAATCCTGATGTCTTTACGGTGCTTTTTTTACCGCAGCCTCCTTTTGGTGGTTGCCTCTACTTTGCGGGTGTTTGGGTAGGGTTGAACCTCATGCCGGTTTATTTCATCTCGGTGTTTAAACCACTTTTTGTGGCCCTTATTGAAAGGATCGGGTCATTTTTATGACCACTTTTTCATTGTATTGCTTGCAGCACTATAATTTTCATTTTTCGTCTAATGTTGGAGAGCCCACCCATTTTTTAGAGTTTTAATCATGTAACCCTTTCCTTATTATATATATATATATAGAGAGAGAGAGAGAGATAATATAATTTTCAGCTCATATAATTTTACTTATGGTTAGTTTTCAATGAGAACTTTAAATTATCGGATCAACGATGCATTGCGACTTCCTTTCGATATGGAAAGCACAGAAACAATTGCTTCTGGATTTTGCGTCGCCATCTTAAAAAATTCTCCAAACATGCTTCAACGGTTCAACCCATTAAGATAAGTTGGCGTTGGCCTGAGCAGCCAACAAAGCCCAAAACCAAGCTCAATAACCCATGTCAACCCGAATATTGTGCAGCGAAAGGATCACATTACTTCTGGCAGATAGATCTCATTTTGAGGCCTTAATCAGCTACATTTGACCCAAACTCAACCATAGGTTTGGACTTGTGGCCCTCTGAGGCCCTCTGAGGCGGAATAGGTATTAGAAATTCTGGTGTTGCTTTAGAAATTGTGGTGATTGAAGTTTGTTGGGGGTGTATCAATTGGATTTTAAGCTGATTACTGCTGATGGGTTTACTCTTGTTCTTCATTGAAATCCTTAACACCATTGATTTTTATGCTTTTCTCGGTTTCTTTCTTGTCGGGTATGGGTGGGGCAATCGGTTGCTGTGGTGGTTTCGATTTGTGGGATTTGCGATGATATGCATTGTGACTGCGGCGGTGGGTGTGTTGAAAATTTGAGAATTTTTGGGTTGGGCGTTGTTGCACGGCGGTGGTGATGGGTTCCTGATTTGAGATGGGAATTTTTCTCACAAATTGGTGGTACACAACATCCTTAGTGATTGTGTGTACATGGTGTGCTCAAGCTCAAGAAGCAAATCATCAATTTCAAGAAGCAAATCATCAAGCTCAAGATGCAAATCATCAAGTTCAAGAGCAAATCATCAAGCTCAAGAAGCAAATCATCAAGTTGGTGTTGTGACAGCCAACTTGCTCCATACAGCCAGCAACTGTTGATACCAAAATTTGGTGTTCGTGGCGGTTAAACGGTAGAATGAAGATGGTGGATGGTGCTTTGCTCTAATACCAAATTGATTCAAGGCAAAAGAAATTTGGGAGGAAGAAGAACAGAGGAAAGGAGAAAAGAAAACGGATTGAGTCACACCAATCCAAAGAAAAAAGGGGAGTTTGGTGAGTCATGTCCAAAGATGAAAATCTGTTTAATTATTCATTAATTCTGTCTCTATTCAAATATAATATTTCATGTAAATAGACTCAATGACTAAACCCTAATCCTAATCTTAATTTGACCCACGTTAAGATAAGCTAATCATTGAATTACAAGCTAACACCTTTTAACTCTTAACAATTAAGTAAAACGTAATACAGTAATCCAATTAATTAACTAAAGAAATTTATAAAATTCAATTAGAACTCAATAATCTTCTCTCTGGTCCTGCATAAAGGGGAATACTCTGTTCATTTCTGAAGAAATTCTCTGGATCAGCCTTGCTCTTCACCTCAGCTAATCTCTTGAAGTTACCCTTAAAGTACTTCAGACCCCAATCTCTTGCTTCTGAGTAGCTTGTGTCACCATTCTTGTTGGTACCTAAATCAAGATCCCTATAGTTGAGATAGGCAGCCCTAGGATACTTGGAAACATAAGGCCTCATGTACTTGTAAAGCAATCTTATCCAGTTTACATGCTTGTAGGACCCTATAATCCCATTCCCTTCCCACTTCACCAAGTACTGAATGTTGCACAAATTACCTTTTCTATGCGGAAAAGGTACTTCAGATTCTGATATCTCATTCATCTGTCCGCCAAAAGGATCCATGATCATGAACTCTATTTCTTCTTCCAGAAACCTTTCCCATATGCCTTGCAGCCCAACTTCTGTTATAGGTTTTCTCAGAAAATCAGATTTTGCCTTGAAGAAGCTCTTGTAGAGGGTGTTCCTGTCCAATAAGACCTCCATGGGATCCTCCTTGTGGTATCCGGCAAAATAGAGGAACAGATTGTATCCAACTCATTTCAATGCAGTCTTGGGATTGCAGTCCCAACTCTGGGAAGCTTTCATTCATCAATGGGATTAGTTTGTCAACTCCTCCAAGAAAGAGTGAATTGAAGGAAGCTTGGACTGTCTTTTGACTCCCTTTTCCCACATCTTGAATGATGATTCTGATGAAGAGATCTTCTTGTAGCTTATTTGCAATGTATTGCCACCTGCTGACAAGCTTGGTGGCACCTTGCTCGAGTGTTTTAGAAACAGTGAAACATGTCACTATTGGAGGAACTGGAACCAGCTTTATCTTCCAAGATACTATGATTCCAAAGCTTGCTCCACCACCCCCTCTAATGGCCCAAAACATATCCTCTCCCATTGCTTCTCTGCCAAGAAATTTTCCATTAACATCAATCAGGTAAGCAGACTGAATCCAGGCTGTTTCATCTTCAAGATTGATATCAACAGACCTAAGGTTGATGAGGTCAACAATTATAAATGGGGTTTTGCAGCGGTAGGAAAGGCCTTCATAGTCATGGCCTCCACTTCTGACTCTGATTTGGAAGCCAAGCTTTTTGCTGCAGAGAATAGCAGCTTGGATTTCACTCTCACGGAATGGTGTAACGATGAGAAGAGGTTTTGGCATTGTGGAATTCACCCATCTGGGGTTTTGTTGAGAAGATTGCAAGAGGCGTGAATATGAAGAGGAGTTTGCGGTGTAGAATATGATTTCAGCAGATTTTGTTGACATGCATTGCATTAAGGCTTCATGGTTTGGAGTGGAAATTGCGGATGACACTGAAAGCAGAAGAACAGAAGCTAGTGTAAGGTAAGTGATCATCATATCATCTCCCTGTTCTTTGTGTGTGTGTGTGTGGGATTAGAATTACAGACTGAAATATAGGCTTATTGCCGATTCAAATCTGCATACAAACAAAGCAATTGAGGATAATTCCAATGAAGATGACCAAATTAAGCCCTTTTGTCCTTTATGCCTCAGTCGGCATTGTTTCTTTTCTTATCTTGTTTTCCTGCATCCTATATATGGAAGGCATTTATGGAGGGATAGATGCATCCATAATGATATTTTTTCATAAAAAAACGTTTGAAATATTTGTATAGGTGACTCTCTGGATTAAAATCCTCTATAATAGATTCTCAAATTATAAAATTTAGGTTATTGTTTTACATCAAAACCTTGAAAAATGCCAGCTATTAAAAATGTAGCATGTTATCGAGACAACTAGAAAAAAGTTGCCCTTCCAAAAGACTTTTTCTTCAATTTTGTAGAAACGCTTCTTCCTTTGAAATTCAAAAGACAATCTTTTGCTCGAATTTTTCTTACAAAATAAAAGGCAAGAACCTTATGAAGATATACTAAATTTTTAACTATGACATACCACCTTTTTAATAAGTTTTCCGGTCGTTTCGATGCAAAGAAATTGGCTAAGATTTCATGTAAACGGCACGTCATTATGCACAATTCATTTATTTTAAACAAGAACAGTTGTGTCACTACCAATAATACTAGTCACCACAAAAATCCACTTGTCACCTGACAAAGTTATATCTTTGTCTCACTCTTTCTCTTCTCCCAGAGCTTTCCAAGCTGAAAAATACTAGAATCTAATAAAATTCTCACATTTTGCTCATCAAAATTCTAAGTGGTAAAGTGTCATTTGCCAAGTTGATGTAAAATGGCATATGATCCAAATTGATGGCAATGACACTTTGTCACCTAAAATTTTGATTGGCAAAATGTGAGAGTTTTATTAAATTCTAGCATATATCTTCCAAGGCTGTCTCACTTGTTGTCTTTTCCTCTAAAATGGATTTGGTCATAATTCCTCTGCTTGTTCTTTTACCTCAAGATCCTCTGTGGCACTGCCACCACTTAGCTCTCTCTCTCTCTCTCTATATATATATATATATACACAGCAAGTGTAGTGTGAAATTCTGTAAAAAGTATGTGGAAATGTGGACGTATAAGTTTCTCAAAGATTATATATATATAATTCCAACGCTACATTATGTTCCAAAAGATGGGTCGAGTAGTTCATGATGCTGATACATTTTCGCCCACGTTATCAAACGTAATATATATTATTCTTGATAAGACATGCAAGTTCCAAAGGAACGTAAGTGCTTTAAAAAGAAAAAAATATAAATGAAATAGAGAAAGTCGATACTTAAAATAAAGAGTAATGTAAATATTTTGAAAAAAAAAAGTAAATATCTAAAAAAAATTTATTAAAATAAATAGAAAAGTTGCTGAGCGATTACAGAAATTTTTTAACTCCTGGTGGATGTGCACCAATTGAAATTTCAAAAACACATGGTTGGTGAGCTAGCCTCCAATATTAATGAATATTCTACCAAACTTCCTTCTATTTTTCCAAAAGAAGAAACTATACACACTTTATTGTCCTGTGAACAGCTGAGACGAGTGGATGGGAGAATAGCTACCCTCAGCACTGAAACTTATAATAATGAGCGTAGCAAGTTACCAAGGGTTTTATTTATTTATTTTTTTACATCAACAAAAGAAATTACAATAACTAACAAAGGGCTGGCCAACTCAACAATAAACTCCAAAACGACCATATCAGTGTAGGCAAACGAAAATTAAAAGAAAATTCATCAAATAAATGACGCGGCTCTATTCATTCTTGGCACAAAGACCAAGAACCATGGCTTCCAATTAAGGTGGTTTGACAAGGTTCGCCAGAGATTGTGCAACCAAGAGGACTACAACAGCACACCTGAAGGAAAGCCACAACAATAGAGAAGACACTGATGATGTTCGAATCAAAGCCAATAGAAAGAAATACCAACACAGAATTCAAAGAATACCGCAAAACGTTCTACAACCAAATCGAGAGGGCACCATAACTAGTGGGAAGGGCATCTAAAGCCCTAAAGCTACAACAAAAACAAAGAAACACCAAGAGGGATACCAATAAAACACCAACAAGAATACAAGGAAATGTAAAAACATTATCAAAACAAGAAATACGAAAATTGATTTTGCTCATATTGTTAAATGTATTCTCCAAATTAATTGTATTAATTCGGTTCACTTATTTTACTTTCATTACTATTTGACTGAACAGCTACACTTACGAATTTATTAGAAAGTTGAAAAAAAAAACCTTAAACAAGCGAAATTCCATAAAAACGACACACAAGCAAATAGGCTACAAGGCCCATAACCAGGTGCCAGACCACCCGTAGTTCTTGCATTAAATCACTTACATTGGGCTTAATAAAATAGCATTTGGACTATTTTGTTGAGCTATATGATTAAAACCATTCTACATTCGGCTCAAAAAAGTAACTAAACCTTTGTTGAGTAGCTATTGTAGCTCAACAATGCATATCTGAAAGGCTTATAAGGTCTCTAGAAGTACCAACTTTCGTGCACACTGTTTAGCTCGATGGGCCGCTTCCAACCTTGTTTTTGGAAGCATTACCAACTGGTCACCCATTCTCTCTTCCATTCGGATCAGAAGTGGGTATGACCCTCTCTTGTAATCATTTCCTCATTTGCTTAAGAAAAAAAAAATACAAAATACAAAATATCTAATATTGTACTCTCTTTTTTGAGAATAGGGAAAGTAGATAAATAAATAAATAATATTTTAAATGAAAAAATAAAAGTTAATAGTTAAAATATTGAGTTGGATGTAGGTGCTTTGAAAACGTAGATAGTTAAAATAGAAAAAGATGATCATTTAGCTAAAATTTAGCTAAACATTTGTTGAGACGAATGTGAATGCTTTTGCATTATTTACTTTCAAACTTCAAAAACTCTCAAAATAGTGTATCAAACTTTCAACTTTTTGCAATCTCACCTATCCTACGGAAGTCATTAAATTCTCCAAATACTCATAATTATTATTATTATTATTTTTTTAAAAAAAAAAAAAAGAAAAAGAAAATTGCGTTGTGACCAACGACCAATATCCTTGGGTCTCTTTGACCCACGGCCAAGATTCGTGGGTAACTAAACTTTTTCTTTTCTTAATTTATGTTAAAATTATTTAATAATTTTGTAATTTTATAAAGTTTATACGGTTTAAAGGTCATTTTATCATTTGACTGATTGATTTAACCTCAAACTTTAACAAGAAGGGTGAGATTGCAAAAAAAGTTCGATACACTAAATTGAAATTTTTTAAATGTTAGAAAAATAATTGCAAAAGTGATCGGAGAGCTAAATGAAGTTTTTCTATTTAGAGCATGTCTGAGAATGCATTTGCGAAAAAGAGTTTTTGGATCAAAAAATGCTTTTTGCCAAAAGCGCATTTTGGCCATTTTAGATTTTTGTACCCTTAAAAGTGCTTTGTATTTTTTTTAACAAATGGATACTTTATTTCAAACGGACTTTTTGAGTGTTAAAAGTGCTTTTAAATCCATCAAACACAGACGCAAACAAACCCTTAATATTAATTCTACAACATGAGAGGTATTCAAATTACATGACAGGACCTTCATGTCAGCAACTGCAAGTTGCCCTCTTTGTCACTCTATTTCCCTCATCCCTTCATTTGAAATGAGAGGTGGGATGCTTTGCTCAAATGCAAAGAAGTTGTGTGGATCAATCTCACCCTTCACAATTGCCAGCCTCCTAAAATTACCTTTAAAGTACTTGACCCCCCATCTTGCGGCTTCTGCATAGCTTGTGTCATTGTACACACTCCTACCCAAATCAAGATCCCTATAATTTAGATATGCTGCCCTTGGACTTTTAGACACATAAGGAGTCATGTGCTCATATACCCTTCTTATCCAATCTATGTGCTTTTGTGATCCCACAATTCCATCATCATCCCAAGACACCACATATTGGATGTTAAACAAATTTCCCTTTCTGTGTGGAAATGGGATTTCAGATTCTGAAATCTCACTCATCCGACCACCATAGGGGTCCATGATCAACATCGAATTCTCTTCTTCCAAACACCATTTCCATAGCTTCTCCAGCCCCTCTTCCGGTATGGGATCCATCACATAATCTGATGTGCCCTTGAAGGAGATCTTTTCCTGCGGTGTCCTCTCTTTCAGTGCTTCAATTGTTGTCCCATTTGGGTACTTGGAAAAATAAATAACGGATCCTATCCAATCCATCTCCATGCAATCACTACTCTTCAAACCCAATTCAGGAAATCCATCCTCCATTATCTCCAGGAGCTCATCAGCTTTCCCAAGAAACATGGAGTTAAATGTCACCTTTGCAGCTTCTATAACAAGTCTAATAAAAAGATTTTTGTCAAGTTTGTGAGCAACATATTGCCACTTGTGAACAAGTTTTGTGGCATTTTTGTCTAAGGTTTTGGCAATGTTGAATACTGTGACTATGGGAGGAACATAAACAAGCTTGATTTTCCATGAAAGAACGACACCAAAACTTGCGGCTCCGCCACCTCGAATGGACCAAAAGAGACCCTCTCCCATGGATTCTCTGTCGAGAATACTTCCATTAGCATCGACGACACGAGCATCGATAATATTATCAGCAGCCAGGCCATATTTTCTCAACATGGTGCCGAAGCCGCCTCCACTGAAATGCCCGCCAACACCAACCAGCGGGCAAAGCCCTGCCGGAAATCCATGGACTAAACTTTTCTCTGCAATCGCATAATACACTTCGCCTAATGTCGCTCCGGCCTCGACCCAAGCGGTGTTTTCTTCTACATCAACGCTAATGGAATGAAGCAATTGAAGATCAAGGAGGATGAATGGGAGGCCGGCAGTGTACGAGAGGCCTTCGTAATCATGGCCACCGCTTCTGATCCTGACCTGCAGACCATGTTGTTTGCAACAAATGACTGTGGCCTGCGCATGGGAATCAACGAGGGGTGTGACTATAATCAATGGCTTTGAGGTTGTCGGGGAAGAGAATCTGAGGTTTTCAATGGTGGATTCAAGGATGAATGTGTATGAAGAATTTCTGGGGGTGTATACAATTTCGGAGATGGGAATTTGTGGGGGTGAATTCAGGTAAAGGCATTGGATGAATTTTTCAGAGAATGATTCGGAAGAAGATGATGAAACCAAGAGGATGAAAGTGGAAAGGAAAGAAAGGATTCTAGTGATCATATCGGAACTTGTTTCAAACTCTGACTGGGAATATCCGATTTCATGTGTCCGGAAGATCAAGAGATGTGACATCTTAAAAACATTTGCCGACTGCGAAATTAACAGTTTCGTACATAGAAAATGACTGGGAAAGTTTGTTAAGTTTTCTAGTTGGTTGCTGTCTTGCTGATACTGATCATCATCAACTAGCCGGTTTTCCTATGTGACCAAAGGATACACGTGAAACATCATACTTTCATGTGGGTTGACCGACCGCTTGCAGTTGGAACTAAGTCAACTAACAAAATGATTGGGAAAGTTTGTTATGTGTTTTGTAGTTGGCATCTCTTTCATATGCAAAGAATTATGGATGATGTGAAAATTCCGAGACAAAGGGCTGATCTTTGAATAGGGTTATTAGAAAAAAACCATGTTCTTGGGAAGATTTATCTTTTGTCTGGTATTGTACAATTCTACTATGCAATTCTCTTGAAGCTCATCTTCTTCATCATTGATGATTGGTTTGCCTCAAAATGACCTAGCCCAATAACACTAAAAAAAAAAAAAAAAAAAAAAAAAACCTATTTAATGACATTTGAAAAAAAAAAAAAATCACCTGTTCAAAAAAAAAAATCACTAAAATGCCTCATTTTACCGTTCAAGTGACACTATTCGGTCGCTTGAACAGTGTTACTATGCAAGTACTATTACTACTACTACTAAAAAAAAAAAAAAAAAAAAAAAAAAAAAAGGGTTCAATGACATGGTTATTTTGGGCGTTTTTTTGCCAAAAACCCAAATGATTTAGCAACGCTTGAATAGGGGCACTTGGAGCACGCCTAAATATATAGCGACTGGAATTCAATTCTACAACGTTTTTTCAGTTAAAAAAGCCTAAAAAATGGGACATATGAGAAGGGGGCGCTTGGCTTTGTTGAAGCACCCCCTTCCGGAAATCATGGGCGCCCTTTTTCCGAAAGGGGGCCCCCAATAATTAATATATAGGGAAAAACATTTTTCCCATATACCTTTTAATTGTGTTTTAATTTTTTTTTCTTGTTTGAAAAACCTTATAACAAATCCTATACAATCTCAAATCTCAATTGCTCCCAATAAATTACAATTCCTCACAAATTATACTCTTCGGCGCGTGAATAGTGTTGCTTAAACAGCAATATTATTCATGCAACACCCCAACCCGTTAGGGCTAGGTTTGTCACTTTTCCTTTTTTTTTTTTTTTTTTTTTAAAAAAAAATATGTTGCAAAGATCTATAAGGTTTATTAGAGTACTTAATACAATTTTTTGGATAAATCATTACTATGAAATTATGCTAATACACTTATTAAAAATATACTAAAATATTATGACTTTAAAATCAATAATTTTGCCCTCATTTCAGCCTTCTATTCCAGCTTACTATTTACCTAAAAACAAAAAGTAAAATTGAATGAGCCAAAAGGGCCAAGTAAGTAAATCATCAACCATAAATAGTTGGGTTTAATTTGTTTTCATTTTTGTTTTCTTTTTGGAATCGTATCAAGCACAGTTATGACTCGTCAATTTACCATAACAATTACAATAAAGTCAAGTAAAAACATATCAAAAAATATAGGGAAAAATATAAAAAAGCCCCCTAAACTACCAGCCGTTTTCGATTTAGCCCCATGATGTTTCAAAAGTGATAAAGTAGCCCCTCAAACTACCAAACTTTTACATTTTGGCCACTCCGTTAGTCAAAATCGTTAGTCTGGACGGAAACTGCAAAACGACGCCGTTTTATTAAGGTAAGTTACAAAAATGCCCTTGTATGATTGATTTTTTTTTTTTTTTTTTTTTTTTAAAGCAGGAGCAAAACGGCGCCGTTTTTGCTTAGGGTAATAGTTGTATATATTCTTTCAATCTTCATCGTCTCCTTCACGCAGCCCCTCGCACAGTGCCATCTGCCTGATCGGGATGATTTGTTTATGAACTTTAAAAACTTGTGTGTATCTGTGTCAGTGCGTGTGCGAGAGAGAGAGATGATTTGTTTATGAACTTTAAAAACTTGAAATTGAAGGAAGAAACAACTTGTCTATGTTCCTCTCAAAACTAAAATTGCTCAAAGCTACACTACTTTTCCTACATTTACACAAACCTAATAAATTCTCACAGCTACTATTTACATTGTAACTTGAAAAATTCAACCACCCCTCTCCACCAACTGTGCTCTCTAGCTCTTCCACACCGTTAACAATGGAATCTATGGCTGACCCACAAATTATATCGGCTTCACTTTCAATATCATCCATAATAATATTGCTTTCCTCACAACTTTTCCCTCTAATCGTGAACCAATTCTCACTCCATGTCCAACTGGGTACCCCTGAAAGTGACGACAACCATCTGAGCGTGCAGGAGCTGCGTGAAGGCGACAATCGGGGCTGCGTGAAGGAGACGATGAAAATTGAAAGAATATATACAATTATTTCCCTAAGCAAAAACGGCGCCGTTTTGCTCCTGCTTTAACCAAAAAAAAAAACAACAAAAATCATACAAGGGCATTTTCGTAACTTACCCTAATAAAACGGCGTCGTTTTGCAGTTTCCGTCCAGACTAACGGTTTTGATTAACAGAGTGGCCAAAATACAAAATTTTGGTAGTTTGGGGGGCTACTTTATCACTTTTGGAACATCAAGGGGCTAAATCGAAAACGGCTGGTAGTTTGGGGGGCTTTTTTATATTTTTC
>NC_081542.1:31069909-31078059 GCF_901000735.1 Corylus avellana
AAAAAAAAAAAAACTCTATTTAGTGACGTTGGAATTGTAAATGCCACCACCCAAGATTTCCAGACCCCATGTTTAGTGACCCATAACGTCACTAAATGAATAGTGACTTTTTTGGACAAAAAAACATCGGTATTCACTAGCCACTAAATGGTTTTCTTTTTTTTTTTTTTTTTTTTGGTAGTGTATAAGGAAATCTCAATTCATCAGGCCTTTTGATACAATCAAATAGAAAGCTCCATGGACTCCATATTCTAGGAGCCCAAACTAGGTGATGGAATAAATTCTCCTCTATCTATCATTGGTGGAGAACTCCTCGTTCTCCTTTGCAAATTAGTTTGTAAAATTTTTTTACAAATTAGTTTTACTAAAAAAATTATGTTTTTTAGCATGTGAAAAACACTTTTTTTTTTAAAAAAAAAAAAATAAAAAAACATATGCTTATCATTTGCTTAAATAACACATATTATTGTTAAAGACGGAAATAATTTGTGTCTAAGGAAACTAATACTAAATTTTTTTTTTAAAAAAAAGAAAAAAATCAAGAAGAACATGGTACGTATGTCCAAGTAGGATATATTACTCGATGATTTTTATATAAAATCAATCTACATGAACTGTTTAGAAGAAAAATGATAGAGAGAAATATATATAAAGTCAGAAAATTGCATCAACAAATTTCCCATTATGCTTTCTTAATAAAGAAATTGATTTTGTAGAGTTTTATGCTTTGTGCTTTAAGAGTTTTTTGCACTGTTTTGTAAGAGCGTTATGCTTGTGATTTTTAATCAATGAAATCTTCAGATTTTCGTTCAAAAAAAAATATATATTAAAAAAATATTATTTAATTAATATTTAAATATATAAAAAATAAAAAAAATAAAAAAAGGCCTTACTTAAAATTTTCGCCTTAAACCTCAAAATATATTGGCGGCCCTGGATTTTGGTGTCAGCTCTAGAGATTGTACGTCAGAGAAGAGGAACTTTAGGATTAATCTATACAATTGAAATGTTCTTTTAAGTTTTTTTGGAAAAAAATGTAAAATTAGTCTTTATGGTTTATCTGATATACAATTAGATCTCAATAGTATCAAAATGAACTCAAAGTCCCTAGGTATAAAAAATAAAAAGAAACAATTTACTTCATACAGCTAAATTTCGTCTATTGACTTAACAGATTTCGTTAGTGTGGCATTTATTTAAATGTGACACGTGTTACAATTTTATTAATTCTAATGTGTCACACTATCGAAATTTGTTAAGATAATTGACGAAATTTGTGTGCAAATACTAAATTATTTTTTTGACATACCACATAGACATCTGAGTTTATTTTAATACCTCAAAAAATAAATTATAAATCAAATAAATTATGGGACTGATTTTATATTTTTCCCAATATTTTTAAACATGGTACGTACTAATTTCCAAACGAGTAGCTGAAGCCTGTAACGCTTGGGTCACATTAAGACATGGTTTGGCCCATACATACCAAAACCCCTCCGACATTATTCTATGGTGTCGGTGCTGATCAATCAAGCATGCATGGCAATTTTGTACTTTCACATATTTGGCATTTTCTGTAAAATCCTTATACGTACCAGTAAAAAGTGTTAATTGATTACAAGAGGTTTCATTATTTAACCCTCTTAAACTACCACCTCAATAATAATTTATCTCCCAAATTATCAATTGCGATAATTTACTCTCAAAACTACCAAAACAATGACAATGTATTCCAAATTTTTAAAAATAATGAAATTACCCTTACTAAAATAAAAACAAAAATACTAAAATTTAATTTTTTTTTTCAAATTTTAAGGGTATTTTTTTCTTATTAAAAATTCTATAGAGGTAATTTCATCATTTTGCTAGCATTTGGGGGTACATTGTCATTGCTTTGATAGTTTTGGGGGATAAATTGTCATAATTGATAGTTTGAGAGGTAGATTGTCATTGAGATAGTAGTTTGAGGGGGTTAAGTGGACTTTACTTCCGAAATTTGTAATAGACTTATAATAAAAACTGTAATACAATAATAATATTATTTGAGTATTGTTATTTTATGTAAAATCTATTTAGAAGACTATAAAATTGGTATAATTTTTCTCTTATTGTCCCAAAAGCTTAAGCCAATAAGAAGAGGTAAATTTCACTTGGACCTTTTGCTCTGATACCATATTAAATTATTAATTGTCCCAAAAGTTTAAACTCATAAGAAGAGGTAAATTTAACTACTTAATCATTAATTTAACACAAAAAATCTGGGAATTTAATATGCAGATGAAAAAAAATGTTTGTGTCTCCTGCCATATTAACTCATCCAATTCTTTAGCTTTACATACACATGAAAAGCTAAAAGATTGAGCATCTTCCTTTTTGTCTCCACTTTTCCCTTTTCACCTTTGTGGTGGTTGGGTTCTTAATACGGGTCCTCATTGGTTTCTTGTGGCTCTAAAAGAAAGTTTGCTTTTAAAATTATGGTTGGATTTTGAATTATTTTTTATTAAATTTTGATTCAATGATAATTTTAAAAGTCGTATTATTTTTAAAAAAATAAAAAAGACAAACGTCTTTATTCTAGCATTATTTAACCGGTAAATACTCTAAGAGCAAAAGAAATAAAATATTCTAACAACAATGGGATACAAATTTTACAATTGGCCCGAGAAACTAAATGTGCACGGTAGAAACAACTACAACACATCTAAACCAACTCCGTTTTCATTAATGATAGTTTTTGAAACTGATGATCCATTTCTTTTTTTCCTAATAAAAAAAGATAGGAGTGAGTGACCAACTGTAGTTACTCGACCTGAATGTGTAGCACTAATTTACTGAGAACTGCTTATGAAGAACCTAAACGGCGAATAACCGTAGGCGCTCCCTCTTAACCAATTAAGCTATTGCCTAACACAGCCCCCACCAAAATATAAGTAAGACTCAAAGTGGTTAACGCTAATTAGGAGTGAAAGATTCTCATTTTAAGTTTCAAACTCGCTTCCTAAAAAAATAAAAATAAAAAACTTATATATATTACTGTCAATTTTTTTTTCCTTTTGAATTGGGGGGCCTTGTGTGTACCTAATCATTAGATTGTCTGAAGACCACTGACCGCTACTACTGGTGGTAAAATCGAAGATCCATTTGATTTGGAGTAATTAACCCTTAAAAAGAAAGAGAGTACAAATTTAGTAATTTATATCTTCAAACAAACATAAGAGACGAAAACCACCCCAAAAAAACAAAGAAACCGACAAAAGGTTTTCACTTATTCCTTCTGATAATTCAGTACAAAGGAAACTCGACCTGCCCGTACACTCATTTACTGCCCCAACTAACCTCTAGTTTAAACAAACCTAATCTATTAATTTGCTGCCCCAACTGCCCTCTACCAATCATATTCTCACTGTGCCTTTGCAAGAGGTGGGATGCTCTGTTCATGTCTGAAGAAGTTATCAGGGTCAACTTTTGTCTTCACGCTCACCAATCTGTTGAAGTTATCCTTGAAATACTTGCTGCCCCAAACACTTGCATCTCCCGAGCTGCCGTTGTTGTTCATCCCCAAATCAAGATCCCTGTAATTCACGTATGCTGTCCTTGGCAGTGTTGAGACATATGGAGCCATGTAGTTGTAGAGGTTCCTAATCCAATCCATATGCGGCTTTGCCTGTTATAATATAAATTAATTTACCATTGTATCAGAGCAGATAACTTCAAGTTAAACATTATTTTTAGCATTTATCTCACATTTTAATTAAATATTATATATGTCGAGGCTTGCGAAGTGTGTTAAAATATAAATTAAAAAAAAAAATCTCATGAACTTCCATCACTTTTCCTCTTAATATATATATATATATATATATATATGTAATGTATCAGACTTTCAGTTTTTTTTTTTTTTTTTTTCATTTCACTCATCGGGTTAGGATTTGAGGTTAAATCGGACAGCAATGAGTTATATGATCTTTGTACCCCTGAAAATTTTATAAAAATTTCAAATTTAGTCTTAATTAAAAATAAAAATTAATTCTTTTTTAGATAAAAATAAAAAATAAAATCAAACTTGACCCGTGGATTTCTGTCCCACGGATCTTGGTCGTGTCTCAACTATTTAAAAAAAAAAACAAAACCTAGAGTATTTTGATCTTTTTAAGGATCTCTATTAAAATTTAAGAGAAAATCTTAATGTATGGGTGACCTTACAAAAAAATTAAAAATTTTATATCCTAAATTAAAAGGTTTTAAACTTTATAAAATAATTGCAAAAATAAAATTTGTCCTAAATTAAATACCCTTTATATTAGAGATAAGTATACAGTTACCTTGTCCGTATCTCCATCTTTCCACAAACTAAGGTACTGGATTTTGAATAAGGTTCCATTTCTGTGAGGAAAAGGAATTGCAGACTCTGGAATCTTGCTCATCATACCACCATATGGATTGAACACCATCAAAGGGCTATCTTCTTCCATTAGCCTTTCCCACAGCCCCTCCAGCGCCGTCTCTGGTATGGGTTCTTTCACAAAGTCTGATTTTGCTTTGAAATAGTTCTTGAATGTCGACTTCCCTTTGAGCAGAACTTCCGGCGGAGTTCCGCTTGGGAACCCGGCGATATAAAGCACGGCTTTGATCCAGCTTGTTTCTGTGCAATCTTCTTTCGTCAAACCCAGCTCCGGGAAGCTTTCTTGCATGACTTGAAGGAGCTTGTCGGCGCCACCAAGAAACAGAGCATTGTACGAAGTTGTTACAGTTCTTCCGCCTTTGGCTCCGGCTCCGGCGCCGGCGCTTGCCGGTTGGAGGATGACTCTTATGAAGAGATTCTCGTCGAGCTTGTCGGCAACCTGCTGCCATTTATAGAGGGTCTTTGTTGCGCCTTGTTCTAAGGTTTTGGTAACGGTAAAAACTGTCACGGTTGGGGGAACAGAGACCAGCTTTATCTTCCACCAAAGAATGATTCCGAAGCTTCCTCCTCCACCGCCTCTAATTGCCCAAAAGTGATCTTCTCCCATGGCTTCCCGGTCTAGAATTCTGCCATTAACGTCGACAATCCGAGCATCGACAACATTGTCGGCTCCAAGGCCGTATTTTCTCATCAAGGGTCCGTACGCGCCTCCGGTAATGTGCCCGCCGACGCCTAAGCTGGTGCAGAGGCCGGCCGGGAAGCCATGTGTTTGGCTTTTCTCAGAGACTCTGTAGTAAACTTCACCAATTGTTGCGCCGGCCTGAACCCAAGCAGTGTTGTCTTGTAAATCAACGTTTATGGATCGAAGCTTGGCAAGATCAAGAACAATGAAAGGCGATTCGATTTGGGAAACGTAAGAGAGCCCTTCATAGTCGTGGCCTCCGCTTCGGACTCTGAGGTGTATTCGGAGCTGCTTGGAACAAATCACCGACGCTTGGACGTGGGATTCATGCACCGGCAAGAAGATGAACTCAGGCTTCGGCGCTGAAGGGACCAAGTATCTGAGATTTTGTGCAGTGGATTCAAGAACAGTGGGAAAGGAAGAATTGTTTTGGGTGAAAAAGGCTGTGGCAAGTGGAATGGAAATATTTTGAGAATTAACAGAGAGGCATTGGATGAATTGTTCTTGAATAGTTGAAGCTGAAGCTGCGAATGAAGCTGACAGCAGGAGTATCAAAAGTACAGGGGACAAGGAAGAGGGTAGAGACGCCATGGTTTTGGTGCTGAGGAATCAGAGTGACAGAGCACTCTTATTTATGGAGTTGGGTGTATCCGTGACGGCAACGTGGAGTTGAGGTAATGCAAACGTCAAAGGATGTTACTGTTGGGATCATTTGGGTCAAGGCTCTTTGTTGTAATCAGAAGACTATGTTGGATCATCATCCAGACCACTTATTTTTGGAATTCAATCTAGATTTGCTACTTTAGAGACACGTTTTTCCTTGATTTCCAATGTTAATGATGTTTTTTACGGCTCATTTTATATTGATTGATGTAACGTATTTTAAATTATTTCTTATGTGCATGTTAGTTACTTTAGGCTATGATTGTTTCAACTGAATAAAAAAATTTTTTCTATATTTTTTTTTGGTATTTATTATGACGGAAAATCTTGGTAAAATTGAAAAGAAAAATGTTAGGGGTATTATATTTTTTACTAACATAGACTTACTAAAGTGATGCGTAACTCATTCAATGGAGAAAAGTAAAACAATTAATTAAGAAAAATGAGAAAAGTAAAACAATTAATTAAGAAAAATGTAACGAGTATTAATGAATGAGTTACACATCAGTTTATTAAGTCTCTGTTAGTAAAAAATTTAATAGAGTTGACTAGGAAGACCTCTTTTAAGCGATGTAAAATGGTTTTCCCTTTTGATTTATGTAAATCAATTTTCAAGTTTAAGCTTATTCTTCTTGACCCATAATACCAATCCTCTTTCTCGCCAGCGGCTAGAAGTCGTTGCTGAAGGTTGCTACTCGTTGCCAGCCGACCATCGTTGTGGTAGCTATTGTCTACGTTTTTGTCATTAATTTCCAATATGAGCGAAACGCTGAAAAATATACTTAACTGAAATCACTACACAGACAAAACCTTGAAAAAGTAAAAGAAAAACTACTTAAAACACGACACGTTAACTTGTATGAGTGTTAAAAATTAACATGAAGAGTTAGACTCCCCAAATTAAATTAAGTAGATGCATAGTTGAAACATTCTAGAAACCTAAAACGTGTTCTGTTAAATTCACGTTAATATATATAGATTAAGGAAGACAATGTTTTGAACTGTATAAACGAAATGACTGATTGAGAACAAATTATGAGAATACTTGCTCCCGTCAATAATACTATCATATGATAACGAAATACTATTAACTGATTGTGCTTTAGATGTGATCGATCCACTTTTTCACGGGCATAACTTCCAATTTGTTTGTTTGTTTTTTTCTTTTTGCTCACATGCATTAAGAAATTACTATTTTTTCTTCTTCTTAAACTTGGTAAAACTATTCCTTAATTTTAACTCCTTTTTTTTATACTATTTTTAAATTTTAAAAATTCTCAATTAAAATGATCAAACTTTTAATTACCTTTATTTGTTTGGATTTTCTGTTCAATCTTATCAAAATTTTTGAAATACCAATTTTTTTTATAAATAAAATATTGTAAAGATGTTGCAAAAATATTACAAATATGTTAAGGCTTAAATCTCTATAATTTTTTATAATAAAAAATAGGGGTATTTTGAGAATTTTGATAATATTTAATGGAAAATCCTAAAGAAATGAAGAATTGAAAGTTCAATACCCATAATTAAGAGTTTTTGAACTTTAATTTAAATCACCTAAAAGCGTATGGGAATTTCCTTGAACAGAGTTTTCCTTCAAATTTAGTTTGAAGAATTTTTTTAACCTAATATATAAAACGACATATGTATATTTTTTTAATAATATGTGAGATATATGCACGAGTTTTTAATAAAATTTATTCTAATTTTGTTCATTAAATTAAAAAAAGCATGTGTTTTTTACAAATTAAAAAGACACGTGTTATTTTTATAGACTTGGTGAAAAAAAACTTTTTCAACTCTATCCAATTTTCTGATTTTTTTATTATTATTATTTTTTAATCTGTCGCATGGACGAAAGAAAGAAAGACGTGATTGAAGGGAAGCATGAGTAGAATTAAAGAACCGATAATTTATTACAAGTTTGAATCCCGCACTGTTTGGTCGACTTTTTTCTTACATACTTTTTGAGATCATGACTTGGTCATGATATATACTAAACCATACATATGGGAGAGTTAATAAATGCCGATAAAATTGGCCAAAGAAAATATCTCATTCTCAAAACCCTACAAAATTTATGAAACCCATACTTTTTCTTTCATATAAAAAAAGCCTACAAAGTTTATGAAAACCATACTTTTTCTTTCATATAAAAAAGCTTGTTTCCCGTTAATAGATAATGCTTTCTTCGCAAGACCATGGATTGTATCATTTAGATTTTGTTCGGCATGATTAACATTTGATTTGTGCAAATACATTAATACTCCTCTAGCTTTCTCGATTAGATGTTTATAATGGGCCTAACCGCTCTAATGTCTTCTATCTCGATTCGGAGCTTGCACCACTTGAAAAATATGACTTGCTAGTACTACCTTATAGAATCCCAATTCTCTA
>NC_081542.1:31078159-31079545 GCF_901000735.1 Corylus avellana
TGGAGGGATAGATGCATCCATAATGATATTTTTTCATAAAAAATCGTTTGAAATATTTGTATAGGTGACTCTCTGGATTAAAATCCTCTATAATAGATTCTCAAATTATAAAATTTAGGTTATTTTTTTACATCAAAACCTTGAAAAATGCCAGCTATTAAAAATGTAGCATGTTATCGAGACAACTAGAAAAAAGTTGCCCTTCCAAAAGACTTTTTCTTCAATTTTGTAGAAACGCTTCTTCCTTAGAAATTCAAAAGACAATCTTTTGCTCGAATTTTTCTTACAACATAAAAGGCAAGAACCTTATGAAGATATACTAAATTTTTAACTATGACATACTACCTTTTTAATAAGTTTTCCAGTCGTTTCGATGCAAAGAAATTGGTTAAGATTTCATGTAAACGGCACGTCATTATGCACAATTCATTTATTTTAAACAAGAACAGTTGTGTCACTACCAATAATATGTGTCACCACAAAAATCTACCTGTCACCTTACAGAGTTATATCTTTGTCTCACTCTCTCTCTTCTCCCAGAGCTTTCCAAGCTGAAAAATACTAGAATCTAATAAAACTCTCACATTTTGTTCATCAAAATCCTAAGTGGTAAAGTGTCATTTGCCAAGTTGATGTAAAATGGCACATAGTCCAAATTGATAGCAATTGACACTTTGCCACCTAGAATTTTGATTGGCAAAATGTGAGAGTCTTATTAAATTCTAGCATATATCTTCCCAGGCCGTCTCACTTCTTGTCTTTTCCTCGAAAATGGATTTGGTTATAATTCCTCTGTTTGTTCTTTTACCTCAAGATCCTCTGTGGCACTGCCACCACTTAGCTCTATATATATATATATATGGTCGAGATGTATATAATTCCAACACTACATTATGTTCTAAAAGATGGGTCGAGTAGTTCATGATGCCGATACATTTTCGCCCACGTTATCAAACGTAATATATATTATTCTTGATAAGACATGCACGTGACTTTGGAACGTAAGTACTTTATATATATATATATATATATATATATATATATGAAATAGTGAATAAAGAGTAATGTAAATATTTTTTAAAAAAGTAAATATCTAAATTTTTTTTATTAAAATAAATAGAAAAGTTGCTGAGCGATTACAGAAATTTTTTAACTCCTGGTGGATGTGCACCAATTGAAATTTCAAAAACACATGGTTGGTGAGCTAGCCTCCAATGAATATTCTACCAAACTTCCTTCTATTTTTCCAAAAGAAGAAACTATACACACCTTATTGTCCTGTGAACAGCTGAGACGAGTGGATGGGAGAATAGCTACCCTCAGCACTGAAACTTATAATAATGAGCATAGCAAGTGACCAAGGGGTTTTTTTTTTTTTTTTTTTTT
>NC_081542.1:31079773-31168585 GCF_901000735.1 Corylus avellana
TTTTACATCAACAAAAGAAATTACAATAATTAACAAAGGGCTGGGCAATTCAACAATAAGCTCCAAAACGACCATATCAGTGTAGGCAAACGAAAATTTTAAAAAAAAATGCATCAAATAAATGACGTGGCTCTATTTATTCTTGGCACAAAGACCAAGAACCATGGCTTCCAATTAAGGTGGTTTGACAAGGTTCGCTAGAGATTGTGCAACCGAGAGGACTACAACAGTACACCTGAAGGAAAGCCACAACAATGGAGAAGACACTAATGATGTTCAAATCAAAGCCAATAGAAAGAAATACCAACACAGAATTCAAAGAATACCGCAAAACGTGCTGCAACCAAATCTCTGGGCACCATAACCAATGGGAAGGGCATCTAAAGCCCTAAAGCTACAACAAAAACAAAGAAACACCGAAAGAGATACAAATAAAACACCAACAAAATTACAAGGAAATGTAAAAACATTATCAAAACAAGAAATACGAAAATTGATTTTGCTCATATTGTTAAATGTATTCTCCAAACTAATTGTATTAACTCGGTTCACTTATTTTACTTTCATTACTATTTGACTGAACAGCTACACTTATGAATTTATTAGAAAGTTGAAAAAAAACCTTAAACAAGCGAAATTCCAAAAAAACGACACACAAGCAAATGGGCTACAAGGCCCATAACCAGGTGCCATACCACCCGTAGTTCTTGCATTAAATCACTTACATTGGGCTTAATAAAATAGCATTTTGACTATTTTGTTGAGCTATATGATTAAAACCACTCTACATCCGGCTCAAAAAAGTAACTAAACCTTTGTTGAGTAGTTATTGTGGCTCAACAATGCATATCTGGAAGGCTTGTAAAGTCTCTAGAAGTGCCAACTTTCGTGCATACTGTTTAGCTCGATGGGCCGATTCCAACCTTGTTTTTGGAAGTATTCCCAACTTATCACCTATTCTCTCTTCCATTCAGATCAGGAGTGGGTATGACCCTCTCTTGTAACCCTTTCCTCATTTGCTTAAGAAAAAAAAATACAAAAGATCTAATATTGTACTCTCTTTTTTGGGAATAGAGAAAGTAGATAAATAAATAATATTTTTAATGAAAAAAATGAAAATTGATAGCTAAAATATTGAGTCGGATGTAGGTGCATTGAAAACGTAAATAGTTAAAATAGAAAAAGATGATCATTTAGCTAAAATTTAGCTAAACATTTGCTGAGACGGATGTGAATACTTTTGCGTTATTTATTTTTAAACTTCAGAAACTCTCAAAATAATGTATCAAACTTTCAACTTTTTGCAATCTCACCTGTCCTACGGAAGTCATTAAATTCTCAAAATACTCATAATTATTATTATTATTTTTTTTAAAAAAAAAAAGGAAAAAGAAAATTGCGTTGTGACCCACGACCAATATCTATAGGTCTCTTTGACCCACGGCCAAGATTCGTGGGTCACTAAACTTTTTCTTTTCTTAATTTATGTTAAAATTATTTAATAAGATAATTTTGTAATTTTACAAAGTTTGCACGGTTTAAAGGCCATTTTATCATTTGACTGTTTGATTTAACCTCAAACTCTAACAGGAAGGGTGGGATTGCAAAAAAAGTTTGATACACTAAATTGAAATTTTTTAAACATTAGAAAAATAATTGCAAAAGTGATCCTGAGAGCTAAATGAAGTTTTTCTATTTAGAGAATGTCTGAGAATGCATTTGAGAAATAAAGCTTTTGGGTCAAAAAAACGCTTTTTGCCAAAAGCGCGTTTTTGCCATTTTTAGGCTTTTGCACCCTTAAAAACGTTTTCAATTTTTTTTTTACCAAATTGATACATTTTTTAAACGGATTTTTTGAGTGTTCTCAAACATAGGCCCAAACAAACTCTTAATATTAATATTAAGATGAGAGGTATTCAAAATTACCTGACAGGACCTTCATTTCAGCAACTGCAAGTTGCCCTCTTTGTCACTCTATTTCCCTCATCCCTTCATTTGAAATGAGAGGTGGGATGCTTTGCTCAAATGCAAAGAAGTTGTGTGGATCAATCTTACCCTTCACAATTGCCAGCCTCCTAAAATTACCTTTAAAGTACTTGACCCCCCATCTTGCAGCTTCTGCATAGCTTGTGTCATTATTCACATTCCTACCCAAATCAAGATCCCTATAATTTAGATATGCTGCCCTTGGACTTTTAGACACATAAGGAGTCATGTGCTCATATACCCTTCTTATCCAATCTATGTGCTTTTGTGATCCCACAATTCCATCATCATCCCAAGACACCACATATTGGATGTTAAACAAATTCCCTTTTCTGTGTGGAAATGGGATTTCAGATTCTGAAATCTCACTCATCCGACCACCATAGGGGTCCATGATCAACATCGAATTCTCTTCTTCCAAACACCATTTCCATAGCTTCTCCAGCCCCTCTTCCGGTATGGGATCCATCACATAATCTGATGTGCCCTTGAAGGAGATCTTTTCCTGCGGTGTCCTCTCTTTCAGTGCTTCAATTGTTGTCCCATTTGGGTACTTGGAAAAATAAAGAACGGATCCAATCCAATCCATCTCCATGCAATCACTACTCTTCAAACCCAATTCAGGAAATCCATCCTCCATTATCTCCAGGAGCTCATCAGCTTTCCCAAGAAACATGGAGTCAAATGTCACCTTTGCAGCTTCTATAACAAGTCTAATAAAAAGATTTTTGTCAAGTTTGTGAGCAACATATTGCCACTTGTGAACAAGTTTTGTGGCATTTTTGTCTAAGGTTTTGGCAATGTTGAATACTGTGACTATGGGAGGTACATAAACAAGCTTGATTTTCCATGAAAGAACGACACCAAAACTTGCGGCTCCGCCGCCTCGAATGGCCCAAAAGAGACCCTCTCCCATGGATTCTCGGTCGAGAATTCTTCCATCAGGGTCGACGACATGAGCATCGATAATATTATCAGCAGCCAGGCCATATTTTCTCAATATGGTGCCGAAGCCACCTCCACTGAAATGCCCGCCAACACCAACCAGCGGGCAAAGCCCTGCCGGAAATCCATGGACTAAACTTTTCTCTGCAATCGCATAATACACTTCGCCTAATGTCGCTCCGGCCTCGACCCAAGCGGTGTTTTCTTCTACATCAATGCTAATGGAATGAAGGAATTGAAGATCAAGGAGGATGAATGGGAGGCCGGCGGTGTACGAGAGGCCTTCGTAGTCATGGCCGCGGCTTCTGATCCTGACCTGCAGACCATGTTGTTTGCAACAAATGACTGTTGCCTGCGCATGGGAATCAACGAGGGGTGTGACTATAATCAATGGCTTTGGGGTTATCGGGGAAGAGAATCTGAGGTTTTCAATGGTGGATTCAAGGATGACTGTGTATGAAGAATTTCTGGGGGTGTATACAATTTCGGAGATGGGAATTTGTGGGGGTGAATTCAGGTAAAGGCATTGGATGAATTTTCCAGAGAATGATTCCGAAGAAGATGATGAAACCAAGAGGATGAAAATGGAAAGGAAAGAAAGGATTCTAGTCATATCGGAACTTGTTTCAAACTGTGACTGGGAATATCCGATTTCATGTGTCCGGAAGATCAAGAGATGTGGCATCTTAAAAACATTTGCCGACTGAGAAACTAACAGTTTCATACACAGAAAATGATTGGGAAAGTTTGTTAAGTTTTCTAGTTGGTTTGCTGTCTTGCTGATACTGATCATCGTCAACTGGTTTTACTATGTGACCAAAGGATACACGTGAAACATCATACTTTCATGTGGGTTGACCGACCGTTTGCAGTTGGAACTAAGTCAACTAACAAAATGATTGGGAAAGTTTGTTATGTGTTTTGTAGTTGGCATCTCTTTCCTATGCAAAGAATTATGGATGATGTGAAAATTCCGAGACAAAGGGCTGATCTTTGAATAGGGTTGTTAGAACAGTTTTATTTACGGTGAATGTGCGTTCTTTGAGATCTTCAATTTGATGTGGTGTGCACTCCAAATTGCCGCAAAAGAAAAAAAAAAGCGTCAAAGGGTCCGACGGCATATGTGCCGTGGACACTCCAGTGCCAAAGTTAGAACCTGAGGAAAATATTGTGCTTCGGCGCACAATGATTTAACATGCCTAATAATTTCTGATAGGAGAGAGAGTGTATTTTGTACACTGTGTAGGGGCCTATTTATAGGCTCGAAGGTTGAAGTTGATTCGAGCCGGTTTTACTTGTTTGAATTGGTTTAAGAGTCCAAAGTTGAGATAATCCGATTATCTTGTAGAGATAATCTTTTACGTAGAGATAATATTGAGTTTCTTCTTATAGAGATAATTATGAATAACCATCTTATAGAGATCAATAGGACTTCTTTATTCCAATATAATCCTAATTGGAATATATTATCTATTGATTAATTAAATAGTCTTTGCTATTTAATTAATATTTTTATGGGCCTATTCATGGCCATTGAGTCCAGAATTTGGTGGGCTTGTAGTGTGAATTTATTCTCAACAAATGTGTATGAAGAATTTCTGGGGGTGTATACAATTTCGGAGATGGGAATTTGAGGGGGTGAATTCAGGTAAAGGCATTGGATGAATTTTTCAGAGAATGACTCGGAAGAAGATGATGAAACCAAGAGGATGAAAATGGAAAGGAAAGAAAGGATTCTAGTCTTATCGGAACTTGTTTCAAACTGTGACTGGGTATATCCGATTTCATGTGTCCGGAAGATCAAGAGATGTGGCATCTTAAAAACATTTGCCGACTGAGAAATTAACAGTTTCATACACAGAAAATGATTGGGAAAGTTTGTTAAGGTTTCTAGTTGGTCGCTGTCTTGCTGATACTGATCATCATCAACTGGTTTTCCTATGTGACCAAAGGATACACGTGAAACATCATACTTTCATGTGGGTTGACCGACCGCTTGCAGTTGGAACAAAGTCAACTAACAAAATGATTGGGAAAGTTTGTTATGTGTTTTGTACTTGGCATCTCTTTCATATGCAAAGAATTATGGATGATGTGAAAATTCCGAGAGAAAGGGCTGATCTTTGAATAGGGTTATTAGAAAAAAATCATGTTCTTCGGAAGATTTATCTTTTGTCTGGTATTGTACAATTCTACTGCGCAAGAACTCTGAATCATTCTCTTGAAGCTCGTCTTCTTTATTATTGATGATTGGTTTGCCTCAAAATGACCTAGCCCAATAACACTAAAAAAAAAAACCCTATTTAATGACATTTGAAAAAAAAAAAAAAAAATCACTAAAATGCCTCATTTTACCATTCAAGTGACACTATTCGGTCGCTTGAACAGTGTAACTATGTAAGCACTACAAAAAAAAAAAAAAAAAAAAAAAGGTTCAGTGACCGTTATTTTGGGTGTTTTTGGCCAAAGAAAAACGCCGCAAATGATTTAGCAACTCTTGAATAGGCGTACTTGGAGCACGCCTAAATATATAGCAATTGGAATTCAATTCTGCAACGCTTTTTCAGTTAAAAAAGCCTAAAAAATGGGACATATGAGAAGGTGGCACTTGGCTTTGTTCAAGCACCCCCTTGGGGAAAACATGGGCGCCCCTTTTTCCGAAAGGCCAGGGGGCCCCAATAATTAATATATGGGGAAAAAACATTTTCCCCATATACCTTTTAATTATGTTTTTTTTTTTTTTTTTTTTTTTTGTTTGAAAAACCTGACAATTCATCACAAATTACACTATTGGGCGCGTGAATAGTGTCGCTTAAATAGTAATATTATTCATGCAACACCCCAACTCGTTAGGGCTAGGTTTGTCACTTTTTCTTTTCTTTTATTTTTTTTTTATTTTTTATTTTTTATCTATAAAAATATGTTGCAAAGATCTATAAGGTCTATCAGAGTACTTAATACAATTTATTGAATAAATCATTACTATGAAATTATGTTAATACACTTATTAAAAATACATTGAAATATTATGACTTTAAAATCAATAACTATTCTCCCTCATTCCAGCCTTCTATTACAGCTTACTCTTTACCTGAAAACAAAAAGTAAAATTGAATGAGACAAAAGGGCCAACTAAGTAAATCCTCAACATAAATAGTTGGGTTTAATTTGTTTTCAGAAAACAAAAATTGGTTTCTTTTTGGAATCGCTTGCACAGTTATGACTCATCAATTTACCATAACAATTACAATAAAGTCAAGTAAAAACATATCAATATATATATATATATATATATATATATATATGCAAACCAGCCATAATGATATACATACGCATCTGTCTCATACCAATCACATGCATATGCATACTGATGCGTATGGCAATAAAACATCATAAATCATCAAAAGCAATTGTTTATAGTCATTATCTCATAATAGGGCTTATGTACAATGTTATCCCTGTGTACTAGGGTTGTGCAGCCTCTAGTGACCGTAGCCGTAGTTCTACTCCTCCACCAATTAACTCTGGGTGCACTTGGCAAACTATTGATGGAATACCACCTTTTAGCAGAGCCTATTTCAGTGATTGCACCTCCATCCAAGTATCGGTACCAAACTCTGTTATTTCTGATTTTTCTTAGGGCGAAAAATACTCTTCTCCATACATGTGTCCTCATTTTATAACTTTCTACCTCATTTCTTGTATTTCTCTTGATACATCTTAGGGCAACATGTATGACAGTTTGTCATTATTCTTATTTCTTATAATCATCATTTTCTCAAAATGTATTAACTCGGTGTATATAGAAAGCATTTTCATAAATAGACACTTTCTAAATAAATCTTCACATCCATAATATTTCATTTCAAAAGCTATTTAGAAATCTTTCATGCATGCAACAAAATAACTCTATAGTATGTAAATAAAATAATTATTCACAATTTAATACAAAAATGTGTAAATAGCATGACATTAAATAACTTTAAAAGTGGTAGAGATTTACCTACCACTAGACTACATCTAAGAGCAGTCCTTTAACTGCAAATTAATCACAATGAAAAGAAATCTAGTTGTTCCAGCTAACAACCACTTAATTAATAACAACTTAAAACTAACTCTGTTGAAATTAAATAAAAAGAATCAAATATACAAGGAGTGGGTTTACCTCATATGAATTACCATTTTCTCTCTCTTCATCACCGTTTCTCTCTCAATTTCTCTCACTGTCTCTTTGTCTTTCTCTCAAATTTTCTCTCTATCTCCATATTTCTCTCTATCTCTATTTCTCTTTCTCCACAGTTCTCTCTCTCACCTTCTTTGCTTCTCCCTCACGAGCTCTCTCTCTTGCTCTCTGCCTCTCGCCCTCTCTCTCTCCCTCGTTCTAGCTCTCTTGCCCTCTGTCTCTCTTGTTTGGTTAAGAGCAGAGGCTAATATTCCTAAATAGGCGTGAGGAGAAGAGGAGGTAAAAGACCAGAAGAAGAAGAAAAAAGAGAAAAAAAAAAAAAAAAAAGAAAAAAAAAAGGGGGGGGAACAGAGGATGCGTGAAAGAAGAAAACATGTGATTCGTGAAGGAAAGAGAGAAAAAGGAAAAAGGAAGAAAAAAAAAAAAAAAAGAAAGGAAAAGAAGAAAATAATGGAAGTGGGAGACATAAGTGGGTTATGGGAGAAAGGAGAAAAGTAGGAAACAAAAAAAAAGAAAGTAGAAAGGAAAAAAATAGGGGTGCCTGGATTGGGGTGTCAACCCGGTTAGTTTAGCCAGCTATCCATTCATTGCATAAATCACAGAAGGAATTTAATATCAATCAAATCATCAGATGCATCCGTAAATCACAAAAGATATCCGATTTTAATTTAAACATCAAAAGTATCCGTAGAACAAATCATAAGGGATATCCAATTTGTTAGGCAAATAAAACCAAGCAATCAATTATATGAAATTATCTCAAATCATTAAGTGTATCCTTGAATCACAAAAGATATCCAAAAATCATTGCACACAATTGATAAGAAGTAAAATAATTGAAATATTAAACTCAATAAAATCGGAATAATAATAACTTACATGAAAGTAATGTTGTTCTTTATTGATGAGGCTTCATCTTCAACCTTAGTTGAGAATTTACCTCTACATGACTATGAAAACTAAAACCTAACCCTAAAGAAAAACTAAACTAAGGAGAGAAAAGCTGTGGAATTTTGTTATCCAAACTTGTCTATTTTTTCTTAAATGCATAGAGGTATATTTATAGGATTAAGAAAGTCCTGGAAGGCCTAGTAAACCTAAATAATTCGAAAGTCAATCTCCTAATCCAAATAGGGGATTGAAAACCTAGTCTGGCGTGGAAAATGAGTCTTGGCCGCATTTTGTCTGCTCAAGTGCGCTAGATCGTACTCGTGCCTATGTTCCTTCTCTATGGCGTAGCACTCACGCGCTGATGTTGGGTTGTGGGCGTGGATGCGCTTGAGCACACATGCGCTTGAATGCAGGATGGTGCGCTCGATCCTACCTTGGATAGCTGATTTTTCAGCTTTCTTCCAAACTTTGCATTTTTCTCTTTAAAGCTGCAGTTTTTCTTCAATAACTTACAAAACACTAAAAATATAAATCTAACACAAAATATTAGATTACGACACGACTAAAGGATTAACCAATGTATATTAAGGGGTCCAAATGTATAATATTTTGCACACATCAGTTACCGAAACCCCCTTTCGTCAATCAAGGTCGTTAAGTCGGACAGCCAACCCATCACGTGTGCGTCACATGTTTTGAATGCATATGCATTTATTTTTTTAGTAATTATCCTTTCCCTCATGAACTACCACTCAATTACCATATGCCCCCATCAACTACCAACTTTACGTGTACGTGATGGGTTGATTGTCCGACTTAACAACCTTGACTAACGGAATGAGAGTTTTGGTAACGAAATGGTAGATTGATGAGGTTGTAATATAAAGTTGGTAGTTGATAGGGGTATATGGTAATTGAGTGATAATACATGGGGAAAAGGATAATCACCCCTTAATTTTTAATGTCTCTTGCACTATTCAAATGACACCTTTTAAAAGGTGTGTTTGAACAGTGCATGTCACTAAATGAAACGTGACTTTTCACTGTTCAAATATCATTATTCGGCTAGGAGAAGTGCTAGAGAGCTAAACACTTGAATCCAGAAAAAATTTCAAACTGATGTGGCAGATCGTGAGTGGCAGATAAAAGAGTGAGAATTACATTTTTTAATTTAAAAACTCTTGCCACATCAGTTTAAATTTTTTTTTGGGTTCAAGTGTTTGGCTCTATAGCACTTCTCTTCGACTACTAACGTTTGAACATTGCATGTCATTAAATGAAATGTGGCATTTGATTTTTTTTTTTTTAAAAAAAAAAAACAAAAAAAAAATAATAATAATAAAAAAAAAAAAACAAAACAAAAAACTCTATTTAGTTACGTTTAAATTGTAAATGCCACTGCCCAAGATTTTCAGACCCCATGTTTAGTGACCCGTAGCGTCACAAAATGAATAGTGACTCTTTCGGACGAAAAAAAACATCGGTATTCACTGCTCACTAGCCACTAAATAGGTTTTTTTTTTTTTTTTTGGTAGTAAGGAAATCTCAATTCATCGGGCCGTTTGATACAATCCAATAGGAAGCTCCAAGGACGCCATATTCTAGGAGCCCAAACCATGTGATGGAATAAATTCTCCTCAATCTATATCATTGGTTGAGGACTCCTCGTTCACCTTTACAAATTAGTTTGTGGAAATTTTTTACAAATTAGTATTTCTAAAAAAATTATGGTTTTTAACATGTGAAAACACTTTTTTTTTTCTTTTTTTTTTTTAAGAAAAAGTATATGCTTCTCATTTGTTTAAATAACACATATTATTGTTAAAGACGGGAAGAAATTTGTGTCTAAGGAAACTAATACTAAATTAAAAAAAAAAAAATCAAGAAGAAAATGGTACGTATGTCCAAGTAGGATATATTATCCGACGATTTTTATATAAAATCAATCTATATGAACTGTTTAGAAGGAAAATGATAGAGAGAAATATATATAAAGTCAGAAAATTGCATCAACAAATTGTCCATTATGCTTTCTTAATAAAGAAAATGATTTTGCAGAGTTTTATGCTTTGTGCTTTAAGAGTTTTTTGCTCTGTTTTGTAAGAGCTTTATGCTTGTGATTTTTAATCAATGAAATCTTCAGATTTTCGTTAAAAAAAATATTATTTAATTAATATATATATATATATATATATAAAGGCCTTACTTAAAATTTTTTGCTTAAACCTCAAAATATATTGAGCCGGCCCTGGATTTTGGTGTCAGCTCTGGAGATTGTACGTCAAAGAAGAGGAACTTTAGGATTAATCTATACAATCATTGAAATGTTCTTTTATTTTTTTTTTGGAAAAAATGTAAAATTAGTCTTTATGGTTTATCTGATATACAATTAGCTCCCAATAGTATCAAAATAAACTCAAAGTCCCTAGGTATAAAAAATAAAAAGAAACAATTTACTTCATACAGCTAAATTTCGTCTATTGACTTAACAGATTCCGTTAGTGTGGCATTTATTTAAATGTGGCACGTGTCTCAATTTTATTAACTCTAACGTGTCACACTATTGAAATCTATTAAGGTAATGGACGAAATTTGTGTGCAAATACTAAATTATTTTTTTGATATACCACATAAATATCTAAGTTTATTTTAATACCTCAAAAAATAAATTATAAATCAAATAAATTACGGGACTGATTTTATATTTTTCCCAATATTTTTAAACATGGTACTTACTAATTTCCAAACGAGTTGCTGAAGCCTGTAACGCTTGGGTCACATTATGGTTTGGCCCATACATACCAAAACCCCTCCGACATATTCTATGGTGTCGGTGCTGATCAATCAAGCATGCATGGCAATTTTGTACTTTCACATATTTGGCATTTTCTGTAAAATCCTTATACGTACCATTAAAAAGTGCTAATTGATTACAAGAAGTGTCATTATTTAACCTTCTTAAACTACCACCTCAATGATAATTTACCCCCCAAATTATCAATTGCGATAATTTACTCTCAAAACTACCAAAACAATGACAATGTATTCCAAATTTTAACAAAATAATGAAATTACCCTTACTAAAATAAAAACAAAAATACTAAAATTTAATTTTTTTTTTTTTTCAAATTTTAAGGGTATTTTTTTCTTATTAAAAATTCTATAGAAGTAATTTCATCATTTTGCAAGCATTTGAGGGTACATTGTTATTGCTTTGATAGTTTGGGGGGATAAATTGTCATAATTGATAGTTTGAGAGGTAGATTGTCATTGGGGTAGTAGTTTGAGGGGGTTAAGTGGACTTTAGTTCCGAAATTTGTAATAGACTTATAATAAAAACTGTAATACAATAATAATATTATTTGAGTATTGTTATTTTATGTAAAATCTATTTAGAAGACTATAAAATTGGTATAAATTTTCTCTTATTGTCCCAAAAGCTTAAGCCAATAAGAAGAGGTAAATTTCACTTGAACCTTTTGCTCTGATACCATATTAAATTATTAATTGTCCAAAAAGTTTAAACTCATAAGAAGAAGTAAATTTAACCACTTAATCATTAATTTAATACAAAAAATCTGGGAATTTAATATGCAGATGAAAAAAAAATATTTGTGTCTCCTGCCATATTAACTCATCCAATTCTTTAGCTTTACATACACATGAAAAGCTAATAGATTGAGCATCTTCCTTTTTGTCTCCACTTTTCCCTTTTCACCTTTGTGGTGGTTGGGTTCTTAATACGGGTCCTCATTGGTTTCTTGTGGCTCTAAAAGAAAGTCTGCTTTTAAAATTATGGTTGGATTTTGAATTATTTTTTATTAAATTTTGATTCAATAATAATTTTAAAAATTGTATTATTTAAAAAAAAAATAAAAAAGACAAAAGTCTTTATTCTAGCATTATTTAACCGGTAAATACTCTAAGAGCAAAAGAAATAAAATATTCTAACAACAATGAGATACAAATTTTACAATTGGCCCGAGAAACTAAATGTGCACGGTAGAAACAACTACAACACATCTAAACCAACTCCGTTTTCATTAATGATAGTTTTTGAAACTGATGATCCATTTCTTTTTTCCTAATAAAAAATGATAGGAGTGAGTGACCAACTGTAGTTACTCGACCTGGATGTGTAGTACTAATCTACTGAGAATTGCTCATGAAGAACTTAGACGGCGAATAACTGTAGGCGCTTCCTCTTAACCAATTAAGCTATTGCCTGACATAGTTCCCACCAAATATAAGTACGATTAAAGTTTTTCCTTTTGAATTGGGGGGGGGGGCAATTCTTTTGTCCCTCCTTGTGTGTACCTAATCATTAGATTGTCTGAAGACCACTGACCGCTACTACTGGTGGTAAAATCGAAGATCCATTTGATTTGGAGTAATTAAGCCTTAAAAAGAAAGAGAGCACAAATTTAGTAATTTATATCTTCAAACAAACATAAGAGACGAAAACCACCCCAAAAAAACAAAGAAACCGACAAAAGGTTTTCACTTATTCCTTCTGATAATTCAGTACAAAGGAAACTCGACCTGCCCGTACACTCATTTACTGCCCCAACCAACCTCTAGTTTAAACAAACCTAATCTATTAATTTGCTGCCCCAACTGCCCTCTACCAATCTTCTTCTCACTGTGCCTTTGCAAGAGGTGGGATGCTCTGTTCATGTCTGAAGAAGTTATCAGGGTCAACTTTTGTCTTCACGCTCACCAATCTGTTGAAGTTATCCTTGAAATACTTGCTGCCCCAAACACTTGCATCTCCCGAGCTGCCGTTGTTGTTCATCCCCAAATCAAGATCCCTGTAATTCACGTATGCTGTCCTTGGCAGTGTTGAGACATATGGAGCCATGTAGTTGTAGAGGTTCCTAATCCAATCCATATGCGGCTTTGCCTGTTATAATATAAATTAATTTACCATTGTATCAGAGCAGATAACTTCAAGTTAAACATTATTTTTAGCATTTATCTCACATTTTAATTAAATATTATATATGTCGAGGCTTGCGAAGTGTGTTAAAATATAAATTAAAAAAAAAAATCTCATGAACTTCCATCACTTTTCCTCTTAATATATATATATATATATATATATATGTAATGTATCAGACTTTCAGTTTTTTTTTTTTTTTTTTTCATTTCACTCATCGGGTTAGGATTTGAGGTTAAATCGGACAGCAATGAGTTATATGATCTTTGTACCCCTGAAAATTTTATAAAAATTTCAAATTTAGTCTTAATTAAAAATAAAAATTAATTCTTTTTTAGATAAAAATAAAAAATAAAATCAAACTTGACCCGTGGATTTCTGTCCCACGGATCTTGGTCGTGTCTCAACTATTTAAAAAAAAAAACAAAACCTAGAGTATTTTGATCTTTTTAAGGATCTCTATTAAAATTTAAGAGAAAATCTTAATGTATGGGTGACCTTACAAAAAAATTAAAAATTTTATATCCTAAATTAAAAGGTTTTAAACTTTATAAAATAATTGCAAAAATAAAATTTGTCCTAAATTAAATACCCTTTATATTAGAGATAAGTATACAGTTACCTTGTCCGTATCTCCATCTTTCCACAAACTAAGGTACTGGATTTTGAATAAGGTTCCATTTCTGTGAGGAAAAGGAATTGCAGACTCTGGAATCTTGCTCATCATACCACCATATGGATTGAACACCATCAAAGGGCTATCTTCTTCCATTAGCCTTTCCCACAGCCCCTCCAGCGCCGTCTCTGGTATGGGTTCTTTCACAAAGTCTGATTTTGCTTTGAAATAGTTCTTGAATGTCGACTTCCCTTTGAGCAGAACTTCCGGCGGAGTTCCGCTTGGGAACCCGGCGATATAAAGCACGGCTTTGATCCAGCTTGTTTCTGTGCAATCTTCTTTCGTCAAACCCAGCTCCGGGAAGCTTTCTTGCATGACTTGAAGGAGCTTGTCGGCGCCACCAAGAAACAGAGCATTGTACGAAGTTGTTACAGTTCTTCCGCCTTTGGCTCCGGCTCCGGCGCCGGCGCTTGCCGGCTGGAGGATGACTCTTATGAAGAGATTCTCGTCGAGCTTGTCGGCAACCTGCTGCCATTTATAGAGGGTCTTTGTTGCGCCTTGTTCTAAGGTTTTGGTAACGGTAAAAACTGTCACAGTTGGGGGAACAGAGACCAGCTTTATCTTCCACCAAAGAATGATTCCGAAGCTTCCTCCTCCACCGCCTCTAATTGCCCAAAAGTGATCTTCTCCCATGGCTTCCCGGTCTAGAATTCTGCCATTAACGTCGACAATCCGAGCATCGACAACATTGTCGGCTCCAAGGCCGTATTTTCTCATCAAGGGTCCGTACGCACCTCCGGTAATGTGCCCGCCGACGCCTAAGCTGGTGCAGAGGCCGGCCGGGAAGCCATGTGTTTGGCTTTTCTCAGAGACTCTGTAGTAAACTTCACCAATTGTTGCGCCGGCCTGAACCCAAGCAGTGTTGTCTTGTAAATCAACGTTTATGGATCGAAGCTTGGCAAGATCAATAACAATGAAAGGCGATTCGATTTGGGAAACGTAAGAGAGCCCTTCATAGTCGTGGCCTCCGCTTCGAACTCTGAGGTGTATTCGGAGCTGCTTGGAACAAATCACCGACGCTTGGACGTGGGATTCATGCACCGGCAAGAAGATGAACTCTGGCTTCGGCGCTGAAGGGACCAAGTATCTGAGATTTTGTGCAGAGGATTCAAGAACAGTGGAAAAGGAAGAATTGTTTTGGGTGAAAAAGGCTGTGGCAAGTGGAATGGAAATATTTTGAGAATTAACAAAGAGGCATTGGATGAATTGTTCTTGAATAGTTGAAGCTGAAGCTGCGAATGAAGCTGACAGCAGGAGTATCAAAAGTACAGGGGACAAGGAAGAGGGTAGAGACTCCATGGTTTTGGTGCTGAGGAATCAGAGTGACAGAGCACTCTTATTTATGGAGTTGGGTGTATCCGTGACGGCAACGTGGAGTTGAGGTAATGCAAACGTCAAAGGCTGTTACTGTTGGGATCATTTGGGTCAAGGCTCTTTGTTGTAATCACAAGACCATGTTGGATCTTGGATCTTCATTTGGACCACTTATTTTTGGAATTCAATCTAGATTTGCTGCTTTAGAGACACGTTTTTCCTTGATTTCCAATGTTAATGTTGTTTTTTAAGCTCATTTTATATTAATTGATGTGACGTATTTTAAATGATTTCTTATGTAAATGTTAGTTACTTTAGGCTATGATTGTTTCAATTGAATAAAAAGTTTTTTTTTTTTTTTTTGGGTATTTATTATGACAGAAAATCTTGGTAAAATTGAAAAGAAAAATGTTAGGGATATTAAATTTTTTACTAACATAGGCTTACTAAAGTGATGCGTAACTCATTCATTGAAGAAAAGTAAAACAATTAATTAAGAAAAATGTAATAAGTATTAATGAATGAGTTACACATCAGTTTATTAAGTCTCCTTTAGTAAAAAAATTTAATACAATTGACTAGGAAGACTTCTTTTAAGCGATGGAAAATGGTTTTCCCTTTTGATTTATGTAAATCAATTTTCAAGTTTAAGCTTATTCTTCTTGACCCATAGTACCAATCCTCTTTCTCGCCGGCGGCTAGAAGTCGTTGCTGAAGGTTGCTACTCATTGCCAGCCGATCATCGTTGTGGTAGCTTATTGTCTACGTTTTTGTCATTGATTTCCAGTATGAGTGAAACGCTAAAAAATATACTTAACTGAAATCACGACACAGACAAAACCTTGAAAAAGTAAAAGAAAAACTACTTAAAACACGACACGTTAACTTGTACTAAAGAGTGTTATAAATTAACATGAAGAGTTAGACTCTCCAAATTAAATTAAGTAGATGCATAGTTGAAACATTCTAGAAACCTAAAACGTGTTCTGTTAAATTCACGTTAATATATATAGATTAAGGAAGACAATGTTTTGAACTGTATAAACGAAATGACTGATTGAGAACAAATTATGAGAATGCTTGCTCCCGTCAATAATACTATCATATGATAACGAAATACTATTAACTGATTGTGCTTTAGATGTGATAGATCGACTTTTTCACGGGCATAACTTCCAATTTGTTTGTTTGTTTTTTTCTTTTTCCTCACATGCATTAAGAAATTACTATTTTTTCTTCTTCTTAAACTTGGTAAAACTATTCCTTAATTTTAACTCCTTTTTTTATACTATTTTTAAATTTTAAAAATTCTCAATTAAAATGATCAAACTTTTAATTACCTTTATTTGTTTGGATTTTCTGTTCAATCTTATCAAAATTTTTGAAATACCAATTTTTTTTTATAAATAAAATATTGTAAAGATGTTGCAAAAATATTACAAATATGTTAAGGCTTAAATCTCTATAATTTTTTTATAATAAAAAATAGGGGTATTTTGAGAATTTTGATAATATTTAATGGAAAATCCTAAAGAAATGAAGAATTGAAAGTTCAATACCCATAATTAAGAGTTTTTAAACTTTAATTTAAATCACCTAAAAGCTTATGGGAATTTCCTTGAACAGAGTTTTCCTTCAAATTTAGTTTGAAGAATTTTTTTAACCTAATATATAAAATGACATATGTATATTTTTTTAATAACATGTGAGATATATGCACGAGTTTTTAATAAAATTTATTCTAATTTTGTTCATTAAATTAAAAAAAGCATGTGTTTTTTACAAATTAAAAAGACACGTGTTATTTTTATAGACTTGGTGAAAGAAAACTTTTTCAACTCTATCCAATTTTCTGATTTTTTTATTATTATTATTTTTTAATCTCTCGCATGGACGAAAGAAAGAAAGACGTGATTGAAGGGAAGCATGAGTAGAATTACAGAACCGATAATTTATTACAAGTTTGAATCCCGCACTGTTTGGTCGACTTTTTTCTTACATACTTTTTGAGATCATGACTTGGTCATGATATATACTAAACCATACATATGGGAGAGTTAATAAATGCCGATAAAATTGGCCAAAGAAAATATCTCATTCTCAAAACCCTACAAAATTTATGAAACCCATACTTTTTCTTTCATATAAAAAAAGCCTACAAAGTTTATGAAAACCATACTTTTTCTTTCATATAAAAAAGCTCGTCTCCCGTTAATAGATAATGCTTTCTTCGCAAGACCGTGGATTGTATCATTTAGATTTTGTTCGGCATGATTAACATTTGATTTGTGCAAATACATTAACACTCCTCTAGCTTTCTCGATTAGATGTCTATAATGGGCCTAACCGCTCTAATGTCTTCTATCTCGATTCGGAGCTTGCACCACTAGGAAAATATGACTTGCTAGTACTACCTTATAGAATCCCAATTCTCTAGTAAAGTTTACGGCCCTTAACGCCGCTATGGTTAGCTTTTGCATGATGTGATTTTTTGGTGCTGGCAATGTTGTCAACACCTCCTCCTTGTTGTTTGATTATAATATCAATACCTATCATCTTTCTATTGTTATTCACGATCGCATCCCAATTAACTTTGACAAATCCGTTCGTAAGGTCTTACCAGCAGAGACCCCTAGAATTGTTCGCTACTGCCACTACGTATTGCCGAGAATTAGCATTTTTATATGCTATCAATGATTCAGAGGCACGACTTACCACTGTAGAAGAAGGGCTACTATGATTCCCATAGACCATGGCATTCTGTTGTAACCATAGTTGCCTGCCTATTACTGCCATGAGCTCCATATCATCCTTATCCAAGTGTCAAGGAAGTGCCAATAGACAAGAATTCCTCGTGCTCAATGCACCTGTTTTGAATTTTGCTTCCGTGCATACTCCATATTGCTTTAGTCGCTAACCATTTCCCACAAACACATGCCCGGTAACCTCTGCCTCTACTCCACATATGGGGCACAATGGATTGTCTGTAATTTTCTGCCTAAACAGATTTGCTTTAGCCCATCTCCGCAAAAACACCTTTACAACATTAGGAGTATTCATCCGCCAAATTTGTCTCCATAAAAATCGATGTTTGCCTATTCATGAGCATTCACATTTATCTGTTGTTAGTAACTCCTTTGGTAAGTGGTAGGTGTTTTTGAGAGTAAACGCTCCATTTGCTGTTGCACCCCAAATCGGCAAGTCACTATTAGTGATGGTACCAAGAGGGATCAGGGATCTAGCATATAGCATCGACCATACCCACTTCAACCAGCCCTCGAAGCAAATTGATTTTCCACCCTTAGGTATCTCAGTCAATAAGATCTGCTACCCTTTGGACCTTTGGTAACCAAAATCTGTATTAATTCACTGTACTCTTTTTAAGTAACAAAACAAGTTAAAGAAATTGCAATATATATAGATGAACTATGCAATAGAACTTTCAAGTTTGTATATTACAGCCCCGGGTAATTCTTTTTTTTCAGGTTTGGTTCTTCCCTCAAAGTATTCATAATGGCTTATTTTATACACCAAAAAATCAGCTGTAAAAGCCAGGTAGTCGGGCTTCATTTTTTTTTTTTTGTCAAAGCTCTTTCCATCACTAATATATTCTCTTTTTATGAATTGCTTTCATGAGTTCTAGGGTGTGTTTGGCAAAGGACTTGAAAAAAAGGAGTGCACTGAAAATGTAGTAGATTTGATTGATATGAGAAAAAAAGTAAAAATATTTTGTATGAAAAAGTGAAAAAAAATAAAAAAAAATTGTTTTGTAGTTATTTTTTTATTTAAATAGTAATACAAATTTATTAATGTGATGTAAAAATGTTTGAGTTAATTTTGAGATGAATTTTTTGGATCTTTAGGTCGTCTATCATTTGGCAATCATGTCTTTAAACTTTTAATGCTAAAATACTTCATTAATGCTCCATTAATGCTCACTTATGCATCAATCGGTTCATTAGTTTTAAACCAATGATTCATTAATGCTACCCAACTTTATTTGGTTGGTGGTTCATTATAGTAAAAATCAAATAATTGTCTCTAAAGAGTAGTTCAATCAGCTGTGGATCATGCTTCATAAAACAGAAGTTACTAATTCAAATCTCCCTTCACCTTGTGTGAACATATAAAAATATATAAAAAAAATAAATAAATAAAATCAAACAATTCAAGACATTTAAAACGAGAAATCAATCTACAACCAACCTAAAATATTGCAGTTAAAGGGGTTGGTTTCAAAATTAAAATAGAAAATAAAAAGTAAAATCTTTAATATTTAATTTATTTTAAATGTGACTTTCTAAATTTAATAAATTTTTTTTCTTAAATTCAACTTTTATTTTAAAGAGTTGATTGAAATACCATTAATGAATAATGTTTCATTAACTTGACAATCAAATGTCATTTCAACTGGAGAAATTGTGAAGACTAGAAAGTTGGGGATGGAGAAGAAAGAAGAAGGATAATATCATAAAAGTAAACAGTAGTTGAAGGATCATAAATTCATTCCAAATGAATTATGAAATGAAACACAAGTGGGACCTGCATTTCATCATTGTATGAAACATAAAGTGAGAAATTATTTAAGATAGGTAGGGAAAGCTTTGTATATATATATATATATATGACATCTAAAGCTTTCATAATCTACATATATAAAAGACAGGTGTCTAGACAAGCTGTGTCAAAAGTCGAAATTGGACCCTCCACTGCAATGCCCATTATTCAATGCCTCCTTTATCTAATTTTTATATTATTTATTTTTTAAAAAAAAAATTACAAAATTATTCTAAAATTTCACCCGTTTTGAAAGTACATATCAAACTTAAAAAATTCTCAATTAAAAGTATTAGACTTTAAATTTCTTTAAATTACCTCAATTCATTTAATTTTGTCAAAATTTTCAAAATATCTCTATTTATTTATTATAAAAAAAAAAAACATATTTGTAATATTTTTCTAACATCTTTACGATATTTTTTTATAAGGTATTTTGGAAATTTTGATAAAATTTAACGAAAAATCCAAATAAGATAGAGTAATTGAAAGTTGGATACCAATTACTGAAAGATTTTTAAACTTTAAAAATAACGTGAAAACGAGTAGAAGTTTAAAAATATATTTTAAAGTTTTTTGTTTTGGGTTTTTTTTTGTAAAATTTTTTTATTATTATTTTTATAAGTAATGTCCCTTCGTCTAACTGTGTTGCCATTTCTTTGGATTGATAAAGTGACTTTGGACTTTGGAGTGATATGTTTTACTTAATTTATTTGTTTTACTTGGAATTGATGAAAAAATCACGTTGATGATTGAAAAGATTGGTCGTGGGCAAACACGTTTTACTAGTGAATTAAGCATACGACGCACCACGTCAACCTTATGTAATGCTCTCTCCTCGGCAAAGTTTTATATCTTCTTTGATCAACAAAAGCTTTTTTATTTTCTTTTTGAAACCTTAGACCTTTTCCTTTCAAATAAATTACTTGATGAGATTCTCCCTTTTCTTTCTCCCATATTGAATAGAAAAAAAAAAAAAAAAAAAAAGAAGAAAAAACACCTGTTGGTATTGTTATTTATACATGTTAGTGTCTCTAAGGGGTAGTTCAATCGACTGTGGACCACGCCTAATGAAATTGAGGTCACTAGTTTGAATTCTCCCTCTCCCTTCCCTTGTGTGGACATGTCCAAAAAAAAAAAAAAAAAAAAAAATCTATACATGTTGGCTATTACTCTTACCATTTATGGGATTAGTAAGGAATAGCTTTCTTTTTTATTATTATTTTTTTTAAAAAAAATTATTTTGCAAACTTCTCTTTAATACAATTTTTGAACTTTTTTATAACAAAAAAGTTAAAAAAGAAAAGTAATTTTTACGTGTTTTTTTCAAACTAACCTAACTATATTTGCTTAACACAATTTCTTATATACTAAAAACATTTGTTAAGTTCCTTAATGCAATTTCGAACAAGGTACTAGAAGACCCTAGGAAATCATGTAATGGGATGCCATACTTTTTTTGTTTTGTTTTTTTCAAAAAAAGCAGGCCGAGATACTAATTATAGTTAGAGTATGTTTGAAATTGCGTTTGAGAAATAAAGTTTTTAAGTCAAAAAGCGTTTGTGTAAAAGCTTCATTTTTAAGCTTTTGCCAAAAGTGCGTTTTTGTCATTTTTAGGCTTTTTAGACCCTTAAAAGCGCTTTTAATTTTTTTATTAAACGCGTACTTTTTTCTTCAAACGAACTTTTTGAGTGTTAAAAGCACTTTTAGATCTCTCAAACACAATTTCAAACATATCCTTATTCTACCTAAGCATAACTATAATGAAGCCGCATGCATTCCCTCAAGTTTGACTTGAACCATAACTTGATTCAGTCCTATTAAGACATTAAATTTTCATTGGAAAATTTAAACCCACGTACTAGTGTATTTCTAACCAGTTCAAAAAATTTATTGAACATTGAACCTAGACCCTAGAAAATGACATGCCATGCTCGTTATTGCTGTAGCTCTCTTTACACTTCAACCCGTAAAAGAAAAAAAAAGAAAAAAGAAAGGGATATCATGGCGCTTAGTGCGCAAGACTTGTCTTGTTTTGCTGAATCACCGCCAAAACTTGTTCCATACCCACAAAACAAAAGTCCATGAAAAACAACTTCACTTTCAACTTTTCATACAACAACAACAACAACAACATATTTGAATACTTGAATAAATGTCGCATAAATCAACTCAAACCAACTACCACAGTACCACTGCACATGATGTTGCTTCACTACAGAAAGGAAAAAAAAAAAATGGTATAATGCGCCAACGTACACATCACATTCAAACCTCTCTGTTTTTGTGCACCACTCTCCCCGTCGGCTGAGTGGTCAAGAATCTTCATATCTTTTTTGCATTTTTGCATGCCACGTTTATATTTGGGTAATTTTAGAAAAAAAATTTTTGTCACTCTTTTTATTTTTTAAAATATGAGACTAGTTGATAAAAATTAAATAGTGATCAATTACAAGTTGAATGGTGATTTTAAGAGCCATATCTGTTAAAGTATTGATTAAGCGATTAAATTTATTTTTTCCTATCAGCTTAAACTTTTGGGATAACTGATAATTTAACATGGTATCAGAGCCTAAGGTTCTGAGATTGAACCTTGACTCCGTCAAATTACTCTCATTTAAATTAAATATTCCACATGTTGTGTCTCACCTATTAAAATGGAGTTTGAACCCACACGTGAGGGAGAGTGTGAAAATATTGATTATGTGATTAAATTTACATATTCATATCAATTTAAGCTTTTGGGATACTGGTAATTTAACAACATCATCTTTGAACGGATACAAAAGTGACACAAGAAAGACTTGTAACATTACTCGTATTTTTGTGATTAGTCATTCATGCCGTGTTTGGCAAACCGTTTCATTCATTTGTTAATGTTTACGCACCATTAAAAAAAAAAAAAAAATCAACATCAAAACATTTTAATTTTTTTTTTTTTTTTTTATATCACAAAATTCAATTTTTATTATTATTCAAATAAAAAAATTACTATAAAATAATTTTTTTATTATTTTTTTTATCACTTTTCAATACAAAAAATCTATAACTTTATACATCAATCATTTTCAGGCAAAAATGCTTTGTCAAACAAGTCCTCATTAAAGTCTATTGTATGGAGACGAATTAGGAAGATGTGCCATGTAAATGTGATATGCCACTTTCGGTAGGAATAAAATATTTGAGCCTGCTTTAAACTATGGCCACTCGTTTGGGTCAATTTTACAAGGCATTTGGATCAGTAGGGTACGTAGGAGTAATTTCCTAGTCATTCCCACCATTTAAATATTCAAGTTTTGCTGTGTATTACAATCTTTAACCACACAACCACAAAGATTTAGATTATATAATTCACTATATATGGTTCTATCTCTATTTCATCGGGTTGGTATAATAATGTTTATCAGCTCTTAAATCATTCGTAATTTATTTTTTTAGCCGATTTTTGGCTGTTCTTGTATCTTTTAAGGGTTAATTTATCGACATTAATTGCTTATGATCATCTTTTAATGTCGGCCAACATACTTTGTTTGTAAAATATAAGTACACTCCTAAATTTGCTTTCAAGTAATATATCCTTCCTTGATAACTATTGAGAATTTGAGATCAAGAACCACAATATATTAGTATCATTGCAAAGACATGTTGGTGAGAGAATTAACATTTACGTAAGTGTTAAAATTCTGATGCGCATGCATGCCTTTCAAATGTCTTTCACTATTTATTTTTTTTAAAAATTTATTCTTTTTTCAATAGTTATATTTTTGAAAAATTGTTCTATATATATATAATTGTCTTTTTCTAATGATCATATATGTTTTTTTTTTTTTTTTTAATAAATGTGATGCCGGTGGTTGTAGCAAAATTTCTTATAAGGAAGTATAGCGATGAGTTCCTTATAGGAAATTTTGTTGTTGAATTCCTCATCGTAGTGGCTTTTATGTGTTTCTTAATTGAAATCCTATTCTATCTCTTGATGTTTGTTATGTACCATTTTCAATGTCCTTGATATATATATATATATATATATATATAAGAAAGACAGAGGAGAGGAGATAACGAAATAGAAATAGAAAAAAACAAAAAGATGAGTTTTATTTTTTATTTTTATATTTTTTAACATTTGATGAGTGATGAGTGAATGAACCGCACTTTTCAAATTTGGTGAGTGTGAATTTTAACATTTTCGCTACCCATTTCATTCTTTTTTATTGACATGAAATGACATGTGTCGCCATTTGATTTCATTGGATGATTAAATAAGTTGATCTTTCCGTTTGTTTCGGTGTGGTACAATAAAAAATAATGGCCAAACCAAAAGGCTTCATTCCTATGAAAAATGGCTTTCCTTTTTAAATTTCGTAAACAATTTTTCGAGTTTGAATTACTTATTCTTAAACTGTCAGACCTCCACTAGACCAGCACCAAAATTTGTCAGAGGTTGCTAGAAGTTGCTGGATATTTTCCGTCATCGCTCATTTTTGATACGAGCCAAACCCTGAAAAGTATTATTCTGAAAAATCATTTTTCTCTAAAATATGATTTCGTTGAAAATCTTCTAGTACGAAAAATATTTTACGTGTGACACATACATGTACATACAGAGCATTAATGTTATCAAAGTTCTATACTTATGCTATAAAGTTAAATGCTACCTACTAAATTTCAAAGTCCAATATATCTATCACCTTCCTTTCAGAGATGTTTGGAACTGAACATTGCAGACACTCGTGTGAGAAACAAATCTAAATCAAGTTCTTTACTAAACAGCTTTTCACATGAGGATTAGCAAATAATTGTAACTTTTTATCCCGACTTAATATTTAGTAGGGGTGAAAAAGTGGGCGGTTATTAACTTTCCGTTAACCACATTAACTGTTAACTGCTTTTGAAGGTAGTTAGGAAAAACCGCTAACCATAACTAGGTGGATAGTGAATTTTACTAACGGCCTAGGCGGTTATATTATGGGTGAAAAGGTAGTTACAGTTAGCAATTATTGCCTAAATTATTTAGGTTACATGATGTCTAGAAAAGTTGTCCTGATGAATGAAGAAAGATGGATACCCCTAAAAAGGGTCTAGTGATAATGATCTCAATAATAAACATTTAATCATTGAAAGTTCAATCCTTTCATGTCTCACATTGTCCAGATGAAACAAAGTGGAAAAGCTTTCCAGACCAAACTATCGTGGTTCATTCCAAACAAAGCATACAAACTAAAAGATAGGCCAACTACCATTATGGCTATCACCATGAACCCCAAATAAAGTGAAGTCCTTAGCAACCAAATAGTACTGGATCAAAGGCTCATATCATCTCATATCTCCTATGAGTACAAGAAGAAGGTGTGTGCCTCCCAATATTTATACTACTTACTAGGTGCATTACTTAGAAAGGTTATTTGATAGGAGAACAAACTTGTTTTCAATCTACTAAATGGAATTTAGATATATTTGATAGGAGAACAAACTTCTTATTAGGCGATTATTCTTTATCTTGTTAATTAGATATACTTATTCTCGAGAGATGTTAGACATCATTATGCTAATCTCTGGTCTATCCCTTTTGCAAATTCACTGTACAATTAGATCTCACAAATTCAATAATAAATTTACAGTAGAATGATTTCTATCATTTCTGTTTATCCTTAGCTAGTTGTTAGATAGATTTATATTGTGAAGGTTATATGTTTTATTTAACTGTGTATCTTGGTACTAAATGGTAAATAGAATTCTCAGTGGGGCATTAGATTTGAAAACTCCCACTATTTTCTGTCTTCTTGCTTCCTAACAAGAGAGAACAAGGATAAGAAACAAGTTGGCGTCCTTTCTATAATTGAGTTACAAAGTTGCCTTGTAGGCAGGGGGATCCTAATGGCATATCCAAACGACACCTAGAAAGGGGGTTAAATAGGTGTATGGAAATAATCCGCAAAATTAAAAATTAAACAATCACAACCAATCATTCACCAAAATATGTAAATCTGTAAATCGAAGAGACATATATTTTAGTGATGAAGATGAAACTTTTTAGATAACTCTCTAAAATTAAAACCTCTCCAGGATAGCCCAACCCAAAAAATACAAATATAATTTCACAAATATTTTTAGAATTTTGAGTTAGCTATTCAATGCCGCTGGTTTCATCTTGATCCAATTCTTGAGCTGAAAATTATGATTTAAATACTAAGACATGTGCAGGATACAAAATTTAATCAAATCTGATTTTAACTCTAGTTAAAGAATTTCGATTTGCTCATTTTATTAATTTGATTAAACTTAACCACATCATATAAATTTTCTATTATGATTGATTGGGCTTAACCACATCTTCTAGGTCTTCTCTCGATATCTTGTATGAATGTATATCAGACGAGCATCTCGGTGGTCCTCACACAACATCTCGTATGTACTGTAATACCCAGATAAAAACAATAGTTTTTATTAAGATATTTTCTATAAGGAATGGTTAAAGACCCGGCTTCATAACAAAGTACCTAAGCCCATACCTATAACCTAAAACTCCTTAGACGTTTTGAAGCACAACCCGAGCTTAACCCTTTCTGACCGAACGTACGCTAGGATTACTAGACGTGCACTCCTGTTTTAAGTAGAGGACATACGCAGGGGAACCACCGTATGTACGCTTACAAATAGTACAAGGATGTAAGATGGGGGACCACCGAAAGTACACTACTTTTTGGAAAACCACTGGATAATACCTGTACGTAAGATGCACCATTTGGACCATTGAGTAAATAGTATCGGACGTACGCCCCAATAAAGCTGGACGTCCGCTACTTTTTAGAGTAGTGGGTAGCATCCTCAGCTTTTCTGGCCTATAAATACCTAACCCCCCATTTCCCTTCAAACATATTTCTCACCTCCAGGCCCTTTGAAACCCCTTAAGTGAATATCTTTGTGAGTTTTGTGATTTAAGAATAAAGGAAGCATTTGTGGGCATTCTTGCCAATTTCCAAGGTAACCCCTTGCCCGTTATATGCTTTCACTATTGTTTTTATTGCATTCTTAAATGTTGTGAGTTTTCAAAAGATGATATGATAAGCTCTTTACTCTTTTCCTTACAAAACAAGAAATGTTTTGAAAATAGTTTCGAAAGCTTATTTGATTCCTTGTAATGCATGATGTTGAGTTTTCTTACATTGCATGTGTTTATTTCTTAGCCTAGAAGGGGATATAATAGCCTATAAATTTTATAGAAGCCTTAAAGCATAGTTTGGAGCTTTAGACGGATGGCCTAACTCACTAACCGGACATATGCCCTCGAGCCCGGATGTACAGTCAGAAAGCCTAGCACCAGCCCTTAAGCCCCACTCGTGTGCATTTTAGAGCCTAGCAATCCTTTTGTTAGATAAAGCTTAGTATTTTACTCGTAAGAGTCCTCTAGAACTGCACATAATGACGTGTCGTATTGCATTATAGCAGGATTTAGCGATGTCGGAGGATTCAAGCGAGCGTACGAGGTAAGCAAACACTTACGGACCTTTTTCCTTAAAATCATGGGATATGTCAGTTGACTGACCATGAGTATGATATGAGCATGTCTACATTTTTTAACTAGTTGGTAATTGCTTTATTAACTGATTAATAAGATGCATCGTATGACATGGTACACCAGTACGTGTGGTATAATGGCCATGGACTTACTATACAAATTTCATTCTATGGTCAAATGTGTGTGTTGTTATATGGGCCTTGAATCTAATGGTTTTTCATGGCCGGCGTAGCCTTAATAGGCGTCACTACAAAATGGACATCATTAGCGGTGTGGGCCACCCGAGGTCGGACTCGGTCGTGCCGCTAGTATTATGTATGGTAGCATACATTTTGGGGTACCGGCATTGTATTGCAGGTCCCTTAGGATAGATGGTGCGGGCTATAGTAACATCCTTCTTGATTGCTTAGTTTAGGGTTGAATGGGATCGCATGTTTCGCGGTACAGGCACTTGATCCTGCTTCACACCCAGATGCACGATGTGTGTTGAGGCTGGGTGACTATATGGGAATGGCCAGCTGAGTTCGGGCCTTATGCTCCTGGATACAAGCCTCGCCATACTGAGGGCAAGGTTTCCACTAGACCCTTTCGAAGGCCGAAGTCCCCATCACGGAAGAAGATTCAAGAGGAAGGAGATCAAGCAGATTTCAAGGATGACCCGGCTATAGCAAAATGGAAATGCCGTAGTGTGTCAGCTGTATAAGATTTCTCACCTATTCCCAGGAGATATAACCCCTACCTTAGCACAGAAAAGAAAGTGGATATGCATGCACTACTAACTGAGATTGTGGACGAGTACGCTCAAATGAATCTAGAAGAGATCCAATTGCTGAAGGTAGGAGCATTGCCAAACGGATCCGACTGATAGAAAGCCGCTTTCCTCGCCAACATCGATAAGGATTACGAGGCACTAGTTAAGGATGAAAAGAATCAGACGGAGACCTAGGAGTTGGGTAGCTTTTGAATAAGTAGGGCACGAGGTAGCTGGATTATGTACTCTGCTTAGAAGCGCGTTTTGTGTCCATGGGTTTTCCAAAAAAAAGGATTTCAAAAGAAAATGAATTTTCACTCATACCTTGAGTTTTGTTTGCACACCGAAACCTACTTAGCCCTTTTGTCTCTTAAAAAAAAAAAAAAATTTTTTTTTTTTTTGGGGGCAGTACGTATGCTCCCATGACCGAACGTATGCCCTAGAAACCCTAATTCTTCAACGTCTCTTCTTTAAAAACGGCCAAACGCCTCTTCTTTCTCTCATTTTATCTCAAACCAAACACTCCCAACCTCATTTTCGACAAGTCTTCCAAGGATTTCAAAGGTTTCTACTCTTTTACAAAGATTAAAACAAGGTATGAAGATTTCCAAGCTCTTTTCAGAATTTTCCCAACTTTAGGGTTTTGATTTTTGATTTTCTACTTTTTACATTTCATAACATTTAGTTGGCTGGTTGTGAACTAGGATCATGTTATAGGGTAGTTATACTTGCATTTTCGTACCATTGTCACTTCAATTGCTTCACATTTCGGATTTGGGGGTTTTTGCCCTAATTCCAAAATCCTTTAATTTCTTGATCCCACCATGCAATTGATGCATGGTTTGTGACCCAAATATCCCTATGATGACCCATGAACGAGACCCACATGCTCATTTGATCCATTTTGACCAACCCAAACTTAATCCTTGAATTTAGGGGATTTTCGCCTAAATTCGAATTTGCTTGATTCTGTGACCCCATTGGGTGGTATGGACCAATTGAAATAAAAAATCTATGATTGGGGATCCGATCTATCTTTTGGCTGGATGGATTCGGAAGTTTTCATTCGAATCTAAAAACGACCAAAATACCCATTATCCTTAAAAATTGGCTATTTTCGCTTAACCTAGGGGTAGTCCGATTTTGTCAAATGATTGAACCTTTCCCTTTGACCCTTTGGTTGAAAAACTTGATTGTCTGGGTTTAACGTTTTGTTTAAGCCTATGAAATGACCAAAATGCCCTTCCTTCCCAAATAGGTATTTTTGTCCTAATGGCCCAATTTCGTCAAATGAGTCAGGCCCATTTGTTAAACTAAACCTTGAATCTTTAAGAATTCCCACTTGTACTCTTAGTCAATTCAATTTCAACCATTATCGGTTATAACATTGAATTTACCAAAATACGCTTGAATCCACACCCTCACTCCTGTGACATATCAACTACCCCGTGTTCACAAAATCTTGAGGCCACTAATTACTTGAGGGCGCTCAAGTAATTAATCCAAATACTCCACCCTTTCGATGCACTCACCTAAATTGCCAAATCATCCAACCCACTAATCATGTTCAACCTCAGTTTGAAAATGATCCTGGAATCTCCACTAAACATGTCTTGCATTATCTCCGGCTTTATTGCCATGCCAGGGTGAAGTTTCATTAGGATGCTTTTGTATATAGTTAGGGTAGGATATTGCATGTGAGCAGAGTATTGATAGAATTCTTGGTGTAGGACGATGGCACGAATGAAAGCCAGTACGGCAGCCTCATCCTCTTCACGCCCGCAATCCCGCCGACTCTGGGTTATGATGCAGGATGCCCAGGACCCCGATTCCGATTTCAAGATGGAGGATGTACCCCCGATGTCCCACCAATCAATAGTCCGGAGTTTGAGGGGCCAGTGAGGGAGATCAGCAGCGGCACTGATCGCAGTGACGCCGAGCATACCTACAATCTCACTCGCTTCCGGGTGGATAAGGCCCATCGCCGATACCAGGTTCTTTAAAAGGGGAGAAAGATTATAGTCGATAGGGGATCAACGTGGCAGACGTAGCCTACAAAGCTCCAAGGATACGGATGATACTAGACGCCTAGGGTTGGACGGACATGGTGGCGTATCACCATCCTGCGGTCGAGGAGTGATGTACAAATTTAATTGTATTCGCAAGTGCACGAGTCGTTTGCAATAAAGGGTGTGCAAGTGCGAGGTTGAACCACAAGGAGTTGTGTTGCAAAAACCAATTTTCTAATTTAAATTAACCCTATTTCAACCTAGTTCCGAATTTTCAAATTGTGTCGTGCAAAGTAAAATAAACAAGGTGATTTAAAAACAATTAGTGGAAAAGCACTAAGGTTTTCCGAATCAGCCTCGCCAAATCAAACAACATATTCTTTCATTTTATGCATACACCCGACAAACAATTGGTTTTATACATTGTTCAAATTTTGTAAACATGCATATTAAATCATTCGATAAATCCAACCGTTAAACAAATCCCAACGAATATAAAATTGAGATCAAATCATCCACTGTATCCATAGATCACAATGGATATAAGGTTCGATCAAATCATTCGATGTATCCAAGGATGAAAACACAACAAATATAACACTTTGCATGAATAAAAGACAAATCATCCACTGTATCCGTAGATTACAATGGATATAAGTTTCAATAAAATAAAATTAATCAAGCAAATTGAATTAAATTTGAGCAACAATTTTATTAAACATTGAATTGTATACATAAAATGACAAGAACATGAATGCTTATCAATGATGAGGCTTTATCTACGACCTTTGTTGAAGGTTTTAGCCTCTCATGATAACAAAAACCATAACAAAATGAATTGACATTATGAAAAAAACGTAAAACTTACAATGAAAAACGAAGCAAAGGCTTTAGAACGACAAAAAGGTTGAAATATAGCTCTAAATGGTGCCTCCTGATAAGTGCCGAATGTTGCACATTCAAGCCCCTTAATTTGCATATGTTAATTCCTTAGCGTTGTTATTTGTTTGATTTTGTTTTGTTTTGTGTTTTCAGGTTATAAATAAAGATGCAATTAATTCCATTGATTTTGGGCTTAAAAGCATACTTTGAGATGATTAAGCGTAGCCAATCATAACAGAGGACTTATATGTTGTGGTTAAGTTTAATCAAATAAAGGAAATGATTAATTCGGAATTTCTCAAATTGGAGTCAAAATCGGATTGGATTCAAATTTGGATTCTGCATATGTCTCGGTATTTTGACCATAACTTTTAGTTCAAATATCCGATTGAGGTGATTCAAGTGGTGTTGGAAAGCTAACTCAAATTACTACAAATCATTGTGAAATAGTATTTTCCTAACTCGGAGCGCCACAATGCCAAAATCGCCCTGCAAGATAGGAACGCAATTTTGGGCGAATCCTATTCCGATTTGGACTTAGGTTTTCTTTATCCTAATTGGACTTGGACTTAAATCTCCTAAATTTCTAGGATTACTAGGGCTTCTAGGACTCTCCTAAGCCCTATAAATAGACCTCTAAGTATCGAGAAAAAAGACACCGCTTTCTAGAGTAAAAATTCAGTAAATTGTCTTTAGAGCTTAGAAGATCATAAGCGGCTAAACCCCTTCGTAGGGTGTTGATGTAACCCTATCCAAGCACAATGATTTGATTGTATTTCATTTCTAGATTTGAATTTATGCATGTTGATTGTATAACTATGAGGATTGCTACAATTGATTTATGTTCTTAATTATTAAATGCAATTGTTCTTAAATTCCAATATCAATATTTGTGAAATTCTTCTCTTGTCTTAGAAAATATTTTACTTTTGTTGATCTCAAATCATTATTGTTTTCTGTGATTATGAGAATGATGGTTATACAATGGGTTTAATTGACATATGATTAAAAGGATTTGATAGGCCATGCTTAGGGAAGACGGATTGTACTACACCCTAGTTTAGTGTAATTTAAGTAGACAGTCCGTGCCAACTGAAGATGGCTTACACTTATTCATTGCTTATATGTATCCTGTTAAAAAATTTGATAATTTATACCTAGGAAAGATGGGTTGTACCGCATCTTAGTGGTTAGGTGGACGATCCGTGCCAACTGAAGATAGATTATGCTTATTCTTTAATAAGGTAGTTTTTTGTTTATTTATAACATGCATAGAATGAATCTCTGGGATTAATTATGATTAACCATTGTTGTGCGGATAGAGGTGAAGTCAATACCCTACACTCTCTCTTATTTTAAATCTTTTTTTTTTTTTTTTCATGCACTTTAAGTTTTAAAGAAAATCAAGTCATTTTCTTTTTAATTAAGTTAATTTTAATCTTTTTGAATTTTGATAATAAAACCCCTGTAGTCCTTGAGGTTCGACATCCTCTCTATAGCCGTATCCTACAAAGATTTGTCCTATTGCGAGTGGTTATTTTTATAATTGAAATTTTTGGTCACAAAAATACCACATCACCTCCCCACGTTGGGTTACAAGAAAAATATGCTATAAATAATAAAAAAGTAGAGCTTCGGCACTACCAAGTCAGCGTGAGTGCGCTCGATCGCACTCGGGTCTTTAGGGCTTCTGCTGCGCAACACTTAAGCGCCGCGTGCTGGTTGACGTGGATGTGCGCTCGAGCATGCCGTGCCTGGGCTCGAGCTCAGGTGCGCTTGATCATGGCTTTGTGCTCTCAATCGTACTTCCAGGGATCTTTAATATCTTTGCTTATTTCCGCCCTCAAACCGCAGTTTTCTCTCAACGACTTGCAACACACTAAAACACCAAAACTAACAAAAAAATATCAAAAAATAACAAAGCTAAGAGCTTAACAAATACAAATTAAGGGTTCCAAATAAACAGTATTTGGCACATATCAAATTCCCCCAAACTTATATTTTGCTAGTCCCTTAGCAAACAAAATGAAAAACAACATCAAAGCAAGAACATATGTCTGCTGTTGTGGGAGAAACGATTTTATTTAGCATATGCAACAAGCTTTTTAAATCCTTAGGAATCCCTAGAGGACGAGTAAAGTATCATGAGGGTTTAACAGCAATGATACCCACAAACATTTTAAGCATTATGTTATTGACAAGCAATGACTTCCACACAAACATATGGTTCATACATCATGAGCAAGTTTAGCCAAGCGAGCACCACAATCATCAAGACATCCAAAAATCATTCAACTCATAGTTGGAAAATTGATACAACACAAGCTCCAATAAGTGCAAAATGGAAATCAACATAGACTCATGACGTTTCAATTTTTCCCAAAGCTTGTGTACCTCAAAAGTCATAGGAATTCAATCAAATGAAAATAACCAAGGCTTTAAATCAAACTGTACATTATTTGTGTCGGCTGTGCAATTCTCGACTCCCTTAAGCTTCTAATTGACCTATGTAATGAGTGTTGGGCCAGTGACTCCCAAACCAGATGATTTTAGGGCACTAGATGTAGAAACATCCCTAAGGCTTAATGACTCAAGTCAAAAAGAGCTACGAAGCATAACTAGCCATACAATCAATCAGCTTGAACTTCTCATCATTTTAAGTGAACACTTATAGTTTAGTGAGGCAAGAGGTCTGATTACTCAATGAGAAACTCCCAATTACTCAATGAGAAACTCAAACTCAAATTTTCATTATTAAAACTCAAAACTCATTTTTTTTTTTTTTTGAAACCAGGGTTTTCGTCACCAAATCAACCTACAAATCTCAAAGCACACACTCCTCAAGTCAAATCTCATACGTCGCAAACTCTATGCTAATGTGCATGTGAAAAACCAATGAAACAAGTGAAGTCTCTCTAATCCAACACATGAGTCAAACTACTGAGATTTCTAATGATATGCAATGTTCAAACAAGTTAAACACACCAATGATATGCAATCCACAATTATGATGTAACTCATGCCAAATAAACAACACAGCACAATTTTTTTTTTTTTTTTTAACATACAAAACAACAAGAATAATCAAAGAAAAAGATAGAAATGTCTACCCCACCCCCAAACTAAAATGGCACATTGTCCCCAATGTATCTAGAAATACAATACTAGACGGGCGGTGCAAGTCGGGTGTACATAGGAGAATGCTCCCCCAAACTTGAATGGCAGACACTTGACCAGAGAAACACAACAAAAACAAAAACAAAATGGACAAACAAGATCAAATGACAAGGAAAATAATGAGGCTTGCCTCCCACAAGCGCTAAGTTTTAAGTCTTCAGCTAGACTCTCCACAATAGACGACAATCACTCTGAATAACTCGGATCCTCCTTCAATGTCGTCTCAATCTTCGTACTCCTCAACTCCAAGAATGGTTTTAATCTCTATCCATTCACCTTGAAGGTGTTACCATTTCTTGGATCCTCAACATCAATGGCCTCATAAGGAAAAACTGACCGAATAATAATTGGGCCTGTCCATCGAGATTTCAACTTGCCCGGGAAAAGATGCAGCTCTAAATTATAAAGGAGGACTTTCTGACCAGGTTCAAAAGATCGTCTCAAAATGCTCTGGTCATGAACCTTCTTCATCTGTACCTTGTACATGCTTGCACAATCATAAGCATCATTCTGTAGCTCCTTTAATTCATTGAGTTGGAGTTTCCTTTGTGTGCCAGCCTTCAAAAGATTGAAGTTAGTTGCTTGATGGCCGAATATGTTCTATGCTCCAACTCCACGGGAAGATGACATGCCTTCCCGTTCACAAGCCGATAGGGTGACATCCCAATCGGGGTCTTGAAAGCTATTTGATACGCCCACAGTGCATCACTCAATTGCAGAGACCAATCTTTTCTATTGGAGTTCACTGTCTTCACCAAAATTCTCTTGATCTCATAATTTGAAATCTCCACTTGTCCACTTGTCTGTGGATGATAAGGGTTGGCAACCTTATGCGTGATGAAATACTTCTTCATCAGCTGCTCAAATATTCGATTGCAAAAATGCTTACCTCCATCACTTATTATCGCTCGAGGGGTACCAAAACAAGCAAAAATAGTGTCCTTCAAAAATTGGACCACAACTCTGTGGTCATTGATCTTGTACACAACCGCCTCCACCCACTTGGACACATAGTCCACATCAATCAAGATGTACAGATAGCCCAAGGAGTTTGGAAAAGGTCTCATGAAATCAATGCCCCACACGTGAAAAATCTCAACAATCATAATGTGGTTGAGGGGCATCATATTCCTCCTAGAAATACTCCCTAGCTTCTGGCAACGCTCACAAGATGTGCAATATGCATGAGCGTCTCGGAAAAGGGTAGGCCAATAGAATCCACACTGCAAAATCTTTGCAGCGATCTTCTTAGCACTAAAATGGCCTCCACAAGCATGATCATGGCAAAAGGAGATGACATTGGATTGGTCATGTTCAAGTATACACCTCCTAATGATCTGATCGGAACAATACTTGAACTGGTAAGGATCGTCCCAAAAAAACTGTTTCACCATGGACAAAAATTTGGACCTATCTTGTCGCTCCCACTGTGAAGGCAGTTTGCAGGTGACGAGATAGTTCACTATGTCAGCAAACAATGGTGCTGGATTATGAGCAATGTGCATCAATTGCTCATTAGGGAAGATCTCCGAAATGGGTCTGGCATCGTCGGTGTAATCCACAGTCAACATAGATAAATGATCCTTCACCACTTTTTTAGAACCCTTCTTGTCCCGAATTTCTATGTTGAACTCTTGAAGTAGCAAAACCCATCGGATGAGACGAGATTTAGCATCTTTTTTGGAAAAAAGATACTTCAATGCTGCATGATTTGAATTGATGATGCCTTTAGATCCTAACAATTAGGATCTAAACTTGTCCAGTGCAAAAATGACTGTCAACAACTCCTTCTCTGTGGCGAAGTAATTGAGTTGTGCATCGTTCAGAGTCTTGCTCGCATAGTAGATAAAATGGGGGAGTCTATTGACACACTACCCTAAAACAGCTTCGACTACATAATCCGAAGCATCACACATGATCTCAAATGGTACATCCCAATTGGGTAGCTGAATAATGGATGTGGACGTCACAATTCTCTTCAGATCCCTAAATACTATCTTGCAGTCCTTCTCAAATACAAATGGGTCATCCTTCACCAACAATTTGCACAAGGGCCTGGCGATCTTGCTGAAGTCTTGGATGAATCGCCTGTAAAATCCTTCATGGCCCAGAAAAGGGCGAACCCCCTTTACCGTACGTGGGGGTGGAAGGTTGGAAATCAGATCCACCTTCACTTTGTCAACCTCAATCCCCCGATGAGATATGACGTGCCCCAATATGATGCCTTGTTTCACCATAAAATGGCATTTCTCCTAATTGAGCACCAGGTTCTTCTCCTTGCACTATACTAATACCAAAGTCAGACAGTGCAAACATTCATCAAAGGATGAACCAACGACAGAGATGTAACGCCTCAAATTCTAGAGGTAGAGCGACTGGGAGCAATTGTAACATATTCTTAATAAAAAAAATAAAAAAAAATTCTCCTACCATATGTTCACCACAAAAACATAAAATCACCAGAGTACTGTAAACTCTCATTATAAAATCATAAACACATAATGTGCTAGTATTCAATAATCTTATAAGCAATAAAGTTACACCGTCTATGCTTATCCAAAGCCGTCTAGTCTATAGAATGGAGTCCCAGACACTTCTACTACTACTGCTACTGCTCCTGCTAGTCCATAAAGTAGCGATAGGATCTTTAACAACTAAGAGGCCCACCGGTACCCATGTCTTCAGTACTATGATATATAAAGCAATCTGAAAAAGATGTATAAAGAGAAGGGGTGAGTTCGACAACTCAGTAAGTAGCCACAACACCAAGATGCTATAAAACATGCTATGTAGATTTCTATGTCAAAATCTCTGTCATGCACAATAATAATTTGTGCTGAATAACATAATTGACAAAATAAGCATGATAGTTGCAACATGAGTAAGCATTTCCTTTTATTTTCCTTTCAAAAATAATTGTTTTACCCTTTGACCCGACGCCACAATTTTACCGTGAGCAGCGCACGTTGGCTTGTCCCGAAGGACCTATATGCTCATCTTGTCGTCACAGGGGAGAGCTACCAGGTTGGGAACTTCCCTAGGTGAAGGCCACCTAGCCGGTAGCACACACCTTCTCGTAATAATCCTTCGGTGTGCTTGCCATGCTACCCTATGCGGTACCGATCGTCACTACAATCGTGTCTCGGGTTAAACATTTATAATCATGAATGCACATATAACATTTCATATGATCTGTAAACTCATCTGTAACTGTACACTATGCCATGAATGCACATATAACATTTCATATAATGTGTAAACTCATCCGTGCCATGAACTTTGAGAACTCTTTTCATTCATAATTGTAGTCATGCATAAATCATGAAATATGGTAACTGTATCAAAATTCTTAAACAATGACATATGAATAAATAAAACTTGTCATTAAAATATGGAAGGAAGTGCAATTGAACATCATGTAAGTGAATCCTTTATAAAATCCCCAACATTTTATTTCAAGGATTTATAATAAAATTTGTTGAGGTTTTTGGTGTTGTGTCCCCTTACCTGGCATTGCATGCCCTTATTTTGAATCCGCATCCAAATCACAATTCCTTGGAGAATTCTCATGTTATTTTATTTTATTTTATTTTCCTTCTTCCTCCTCTTTCTTTCTTCTCTCTTTCCTCTCTTTTCTTTTCTCTTTCTCCTCTCTTTCCTTTCTTTTCTTCCTCTTTCTTTCTTCTCTTCTTCCGGTTCTCTCCCTCATCTCGCGCTCACTTGAGCTGTGAGCAATTGAGAGGGTTTGCTCTCCTTAAATACCCACCGTATGTGGGACATTTTCCCTTGAATGCTTGCCACATGTTTGTCCCACATGCATCCAATTCCTTCTTAACCACAAGACAAGTGTCCACCAAGTGTCCCACATGCATTCAATTCCCTCTAAACCACAAGACAAGTGTCCACCAAGTGTCCACCAAGAAAGCCATAGAAGCACATGTTACTTTAAGTGTCAGCCAAGGAAACGATACAGACATGTTGTATAACACTTGTAGCTATAGGTGTCAACAAAGTAACTAAAGTTGGTCTCCATGCAACTTATCATGTAAGGCATGTGTTATCTTGAGCTTTGATGACTTGTCAAACAAACTCCTCAAGCATTTACATTAAAACTGATCATAAAAAATCTACAATTAATCCTCAATAAACCTAAACCTTTTTACTAACATATACCAAAAAAATCGTGGCTTACAGACATCATTAACACATCCAATTAATTTCCCAAATCGCAGGTACTTCAACTATTCTGCAGCTTGACCTATTAAACTTGGAAAAATCATAACTCTTTCAATTTAACTCCAAATGACACAAACTTTGGCTTGAAATTTTCCTCATTCAAAGATGCACAACATATCCAAAAATCATAGCAACCCATAACTGTTTGGTACCTCATCATTATATAAGATCTTAAAACAGTTTTATTTAAAGTCACTCATTGAATTTTCGGAGTCTAAAACAATGTGACTTTTCTTTCAATAACCCATTAAAATTATAACTAGCAATTTTCCATCATCTTTCACATTAAGTCTATTCACCTAACTCCATAGAAATCTTAATAAAATTGCAAATCCTTCTTATCCTTGATATTAAGATCACCTTTATTCTAGGTATAAATTTCGAGGTATTACAAGAGAAGTCCTCCATGAAAATCTCCAAGAAACGCTCCACTGCTGAAAAGTAGCGGGTGCATTGCATAACCTAAAGGGCATGCAACAGTAGGCGAATGTCCCAAAAGGACAGGTAAACGTTGTCTTCTCCTAATCTTCGGGGTCCACAGGGACGTGGTTATATCCAGACTAACCATCCAAGAAGCAATAGTATTCATACCTAGCCAAGCGCTCCACCATTTGATCAACAAATGGAAGTGGGAAATGATCCTTCCTGGTGGCAGCATTCAGCTTGCGGTAGTCTATACATACTCTCTATCCTAACTGAATACGAGTTGGGACCAACTCGTCATCCTTGTTCTTGACTACCGTCAATCTAGGCCGCTTGGGCATGACATGAATCGGGCTCACCCACTTGCTATCAGAGATTGGATAAATGATCCTTGCATCCAACAACTTTATATCACTTCAGTCCTCACAACCTCTTGCATAGCTAAGTTTAGCCTTCTGTATGGCTCCCTTGATGGCTTGGCATTCTCCTCCAAATGTATCTTGTGCATCAACACCGAGGGGCTGATCCCTTTGATATCCGTAATAGTCCAATTGATAGCTTCCTTGTGCCATTTTAAAACTTCCAACAACTTCACTTCTTAAGCATCAACCAAGTCTGAAGCTACAATCATAGGCAAATAATCTGTTGGACGTAGGAACTTATACTTAAGATTGTCCGGTAGAGGATTAAGTTCCTTTTTGGGGTGAGTAGGTACTGCTATCTCCTCCTTCTCACTATAAACTAGAGGAGCAGCCTCCAAAATCGCATCTGCTTGCTCAAGCAACTTGTCCAAGTCCAAATCCTGTCCAAACTGAGCAAAGCATGCCTCCAGGGGGTCGTCCATGCTTGATTCTTCAATAGGCTCCTCAATGATCTCCTCTATTAAGCATACCTGTTGCACTTCATCGTATTCCAACGGTTGCTTTTTGATATGAAAAATATGCAACTCCACTGTCATATTTTCGAAGGAAATCTTCATCACCCCCGTCGTACAATTGATCAGGGCGTTACCCGTAGCTAGGAATGGTCACCTTAAGATTACCGGTATTTGAATCCTAACATTCGGAACCGGCTCTGTGTCTAGCAGAATGAAATCCACGGGGAAATAAAATTTATCAACCTTAATCAAGACATCCTCGATTATTCCCCGTGAAACCTTCACCGACTTGTTAGCCAATTGGAGTATCATCGATGTGGGCTTGAATTCCCCTAACCCCAATTGCAAGTAGACTGAGTAGGGCAAAAGATTCACACTTGCTCCAAGATCCAATAATGACCTCTCAATACTATTGACTCTTGTCATGCAAGAAATAGTAGGACACCCAGGGTCCTTGTACTTGAAGAGAAACTTGCATTGCAAAATTGAGATAACATGCTAGATCAGGAACGTGTTCTTTGGGACATTAGTCTTCTTCTTGACAGTTATCAAGTCCTTCAAGAACTTGGCATATGATGGTACTTGATGGATAGCATCCCAAAATGGGATGTTGATCTGGATTTGCTTGAATACCTCCAGAATGTCCTTAAACTTCCCTCCTTTCTTGGGTGCTTGTAATCTCTTAGGATAAGGCGCTTTAGGTACAAACGACCTAGGAAGATCCTCAACAGTGGGTGTGGCTGTAGATGGCTCAGCATCTCTCTTCTCCTTGTTGCCACTATTTTCCCCTTTCAGCACAGCAGGGTCTTCTTCTGGCTCAATCACTTGATTGTCAACTTGTCTCCCTGACCTCAGTGTGACAATCGATTGCACCTACTCTTGCCCGCGTGCAAGATTTGTAGAATTTCCAACCATAAATTCTCCCTTTGGGTTGGGCACGGGCTGACTATGGAAGTTTCCCTTATCTCTCTCACCTAGGTCATTGGCTATCTGATCAATCTGCACCTCCATCTTGGCAATCGCCTGGGTGTTGACCATGGTGGCATTCTTCACTTCATTTATGGCTTGGCTGTTGGTCACAACAGAGTTTTTGAGCTCTTGTATGGTTTGATTGTTTGATTGTATGAATGCCTTCATTATCTTTTCCAGCGATGATTGTAATGAGGATGTAGAAGGTTGCGCTGGATGAGCCAAGCGACCATGATTTTGAGCTGGTGGAGGAAATCTAGGAGGATATTGATTCTGGGCATCATGCCTTGATTTATTGGTTGGCTCTGCTTCCATGAAAAATTAGGGTGGTTCCGCCACCCTGGATTGTAGGTCCCCGAATAGGGTCCGCTCGCTTACTTTTTAAAGTCGTTGAAAGCGTTCACTTGTTCCATTGGGCACTCGAAGATGGACAATTTTGTGCTAAATACATAGGACTAGCACAAAAGGAACAACTATCAACATTAAATGTGTTGGCAGCATGGATGGACTGACCCACAATGAGGGCCTCGACCTTCTTGGTGAGCGCATCTATCTTCATATTCAACTCAGTGTCTCCTCTTAACTCATAGATGCCTCCTTTCTTGGGGATACAGGCAAATTTATCCTGACAACTCAAAAAATCTCGCTGTCGTGAGCTGTCGGACAACTTGTCCAATGCCTTGTATGCTTCATCCCCCATCAAACTTAAGAATGCCCCCCCATTTATTGACTCGATCATACTACGGTTGGATTGGGTCAATCCTTGGTAGAAAAATTGAACCAGTCTCCACTTCTCATATCCATGTGGAGGGCATCTTATCAACAACTCCTTAAATCTCTCCCAACTCTCCGAAACTTTCTCGTCCTCCTCCTGAGTAAAGGAACTTATCTCCTTTATGCATTCATTGACCTTTGACATTGGGAAAAACTTGTTGTAGAACTTGATTAACAAGCTTTCCTAAGATGTAATGGATTTGGGCGTGTTGGGATCCAACCATGTCCTGGCTTTATCGTGCAGAAAGAAAGGAAATAGTCTGAGGTGGACAGAATTTTCAGAAAAATTTTGAAATTTGAAAATGGGGCACATGTCCTTGAATTTCTTTACATGACTGTAAGGATTTTCAAGTTCTAGGCCATGGGATGATGGTAGGAGTTGGATGACATGTGGCTTCAAATCAAAATGGGTGGCATTGGTTGGTGGCAACACTATACATGAATGGGAATTAGTCGCAATGGGTGCGAACAAATTGCCATAAGAAAATAACTAGTAGAAAAATAAAATCAATTTAAACAAAAAATCAATTCTCACAAACAAACAACTCCCTAGCAACGGCGCCAAAATTTGATGTACAAATTTAAGTGTACTCACAAGCGCACTAGTCGTTTGCAATAAAGTGTGTGCAAGTCCGAGGTCGAACCACAAGGAGTTGTGTAGCAAAAACCAATCTTCTAATTTAGATTAACCCAATTTCAACCTAGTTCCAAATTTTCAAATTGTGTCGGGCAAAATAAAATAAACAAGGTGATTTAAAAACAATTAATGGAAAAGCACTAAAGTTTTTCGAATTATCCTCGCCAAATCAAACAACATATTCTTGCATTTTATGCATACACCCGACAAACAATTGGTTTTATACATTATTCAAATTTTGTAAACATGCATATTAAATCATTCGATGAATCCAACTGTTAAACGAATCACAACGAATATAAAATTGAGATCAAATCATCCACTGTATCCGTAGATCATAATGGATATATGTCTCAATCAAATGAAATTAATCAAGCAATTGAATTAAATTTGAATAACAATTTTATTAAACATCGAATTGTATACATAAAATGACAAGAATATGAATGTTTATCAATGACGAGGCTTCATCTTCAACCTTAGTTGAAGGTTTTAGCCTCACATGATAACAAAAATCATAACAAAATGAATTGACATAATGAAAAAAAAATGTAAAACTTACAATGGAAAACGAAGCAAAGGCTTTAGAATGACAAAAAGGTTGAAATTTAGCTCTAAATGGCGCCTCCCCACATTGGGTTACAAGAAAAATATGCTATAAATAATAAAACTAGGGCTTCGGCGCTGCAAGGTCAGCGTGAGTGCACTCGATCGCACTCGGGTCTTCAGGGCTTTAACGGCGCAGCACTTAAGTGCCGCGTTCTAGGGCTGATGTGGATGTGCGCTCAAACATGCCGTGCATGGGCTTGAGCGTAGGTGTGCTCGATCGTGGCTCTGTGCACTCTATCGCACTTCTAAGGATCTTTAATATCTTTGCTTATTTCCACCCTCAAATCGCAGTTTTCTCTCAACAACCTGCAACACACCAAAACACCCAAACTAACAAAAAAACATCAAAAAATAACAAAGCTAAGAGCTTAACCAATGCAAATTAAGGGGTCCAAATATACAGTATTTGGCACTCATCAAGGACCTAGTCCACGAGTTTTGCACTAACATTCACATGAGGTGTGGCGGCTCTTTTCATACTTGGCTCAGAGGCAAGCCGATTATAGTGACCCCACTCTAATTAGCTGCATCACTGGGCACCACGAGTGCGCGACCCAGGGTACCCTTACCCAGTTGACGGCCTTCCCATTCGTGCTCAGTTGGTAGAGCATTTCTCCAACGAGTGTCCCCACCTATTGGAAATGGAGGGAGAAGGAGGTTTCCAGATGAGTGACCTCAAGGGCGACAACGATCGGTGCATCTACCGCATCATGGTCAGTGGGATATTTCCGTTGGTGAGCCTCACATCCATCACCATTGAGCGAGCTCACTGCCTTTTTGCACTTTTGACCGAGACCCCCATCGATTTCAGCTCCTTGGTCACGACAATGATGATGGGAGTATGGTTAGCGGAACAGATCACTGCCCTGTCGTATGAAGCCTTAGTCACCCGGATCGCCGAGCACGCCAGAGTGTCTACTAGAGGTCTGAAGGAGCTACCGCCATCCAAGGGAATTATAACCTTGCGATTCCTCAGTGCAAGTAACGTTCATCTCCGAGAGGCTAAGCAGGAGCAGAGACCACCACGACCACAGAGGGCGGCCCGAGCTGATGGAGCACCCTCATCTACCATTCAAGCCAAGCGTCTGGACTGTATGGAGAGCACGGTCCGAGAGGTGCAGCAGTCCCATAAGGAGTAGCACATGGCACGAGCAGAGGACCAAGCTATTCTCGTACAACTTTGAGACCAATTTATGGGATCCCTTGACATCAGAGACTACGGCATCCACAGTCAGAGCATCAACCGGGGGAGAGGGAGCCCGAGTGTGAGGGTCACACTTGGTTGACAATCCCGCTCATAGAGTACCTTTTGTTCGTAATGGTCACCTTCTTTTCGGCTGTTTTTCTAAGTCCACCTTGGTGGTGGCAATTTTGTATGTCTTGGTTACATTATAAGTCCACCTTGGTGGTAGCAATTTTGTATGTCTTGGTTACATTATAAGTCCACCTTGGTGGTGGCAATTTCGATGCACTGTTTTACTATGCTTATTTATATATGCGATTGTTTCTTTTACTTCTGCGGATTTAATTATGCATGCCAAAGACCGTGTGTTTTGTTTTAAACCTTTAAATTGTTTTTTTGAAAACCCTCTCTACTAAGAGGATCTTGTTTATAACTAAAAGCAAATTTCGAGGACGAAAGTCTTATAACGAGGGGAAAGTGCAATACCTCGATAAAAACAATACTTTTTACTAAGAGATTTTCTACAAGGAATGGTTAAAGTCCCGGTTTTATAACAAAGAATCTAAGCCTATACCTATAACCTAAACCTCCTTAGACGTTTTGAAGCACAAAACCGAGCTTAACCCTTTCTGATCGAACGTACGCTCCTGTTTTTAGTAGAAGACGTACATAGGGGGACCACCGTACGTACGCCTGCAAATAGTACAAGGGCGTACGATGGGGGACCACTGGACGTACACTACTTTTTGGAAAACCATTGGATAATAAGTGTACGTATGATGCACCCTTTGGACCGTTGAGTAAACCGGACGTATGCACCAATAGTACCGAATGTCCACTACTTTTCAGGGGGTTGGTAGCACCCACAGCGCTACTAACATATTTCTCGCCTCTAGGCCCTCTGAAACCCCTTGAGTGAATATCTTTGTGAGTTTTGTGATTTGAGAAGAAAGGAAGCATTTGTGTGCGTTCTTGACAATTTCCAAGGTAACCCCTTGCCCGTTATATGCTTTCACTACTATTTTTATTGCATTATGAAATGTTGTAAGTTTTCAAAAGATGATATGTTAAGCTTTTTACTCTTTTCCTTACAAAACAAGAAATATTTTCAAAATAGTTTCGAAAGCTTCTTTGATTCCTTGTATTGCCTGACGTTGAGTTTTCTTACATTTCATGTGTTTATTTCTTAGTCTTGAAGGGGATATAGTAGCCTATAGATTTTATAGAAGCCTTAAAACACAATTTGGTGCTTTAGATGGATGGCCTAGCTCACTGACCGGATGTACACCCTCTAGCCCAGACGTATAGTCTGAAGGCCCGGTACCGGCCATTAAGCCCCACTCGTGTGCATTTTAGAGCCTAGCAATCCTTTTGTTAGATTAAGCTTAGTATTTTACATTTAAGAGTCCTCTCATGCGTATATCATACTCGTGTTCAATCAACTGTCATATCCCATGATTTTAAGGAAAAAGGTTCGTAAGTGTTTACTTACCTCGTACACTCACTTAAATCCTCTGACATCACTAAATCCTACTATAACGCAATACGAAAGGATTGCGTAACTACTTGGTAACTGCTTTATTAACTGATTAATAAGATGCATCATATGACATGGTACACCGGTACATGCGGTATAATGGCCATAGTCTTACTATATAAAATTCATTCTATGGTCAAATGTGTGTGTTGTTATATGGGCCTCGGATCCAATGGTTGTTTCGTGGCCGGCGCAGCCTTAATAGGTGGTCATTATAGGAAAGATATCATTAGCGGTGTGGACCACCCAAGGTCGGACTCGGTTGTGCCGCTAGTGTTATGTACAGTAGTGTACAATGGCTAGGGCACCGGCATTGTATTACAGGTCCCTCGGGACGGCGCCAACCTTGCTGAGAAGAGGTAATATTTCGAGTAGACCATACATGAGAGTTATGACCTATAAAAGCATTATTCTTTCTGCATTAATATACTTAGGTGACTGCCGCCGGTAGTACACCATTCTTTTGTTAACCAAAATACTATTTTATGGTGTATTAACGAAGACAGTGCCTTCTTTTGAAGGATTACTAAAACTGCATGTTTATTTATGCTTAACTGGACTCATATCATACCTAATTATGAGGTTTACTTTCTAAGTCATTAGACTTATGCTCTTATTACCTTTCTAGGAAATATGTTGCTAGAACCCAAGGGTGGTATGGCTGCCACTATTGACTTGTTTTAAAGATTATCAGGTGTTTTTATTTTTGTTATTAGTCGCTTCATGCCTTTGATTTCAAGGAATATACTTGTCCTTTGATGATTTAATAGTTTCTTAGATTTTATTTCACATTCCTATGCATTAACTTTGATAATGCTTAGAGGGGCGATTTCTCAGTTAGCCACAAGTTGGTTTAACTGGGGTAATTACCAGTAATCCTGCTAGGCTGGCCAAGGTTAATTTTGGGGGCGTTACATGTACGCATTGCATGTGGGATTGCTGATGAAATTAATTTTTCACTAAATTTGGCAATTTAATACCCAACAAACTTCTATGTAAAGATGTTAGAACTTTAACCAAATAAATATCTTCTTTCTTCATAGCATGTATAGATCAAGTATATGAGAGTAACATACCTCCAATGATTGAGGATAAACTTATTGAGAAATCTAAAGACAATGTACAATGGCTATTTTGAATTAAATTAATGTATTATTTACTGTCACAATTCTCATACATTACATAATTGGTTATGTAACTCTCATGCATTACTCTCATAATTCTCATATATTATATATTGATTATGTAAATTTTCTCATTCTTATATGTTACGTTTGTTAAAAAAAAAAAAAAAACAAAAAATTCCATATGTTACATATTGATTATGTAACTCACATAGTTAACATAAGTTACATATTCACTATTTAATTATTGTATTCATGGCCTCATTTAACTGTAAATAGGCCATTATGTCAAAAAAAAAAAAAAAAAAAACAATAAAATAAATAGCCCATTTTATTGTACTGTTTCTATTAAGTGAGGGAAATACGTAGTTAAGAAAAAGCTTTAACGTGTAGACTTAGGCCATAGGTCAAACACCTTAATTTGTGTCTTTCTTTCAAGCTCTCACTTTTTATATTTTTATATAATTTAACAAAGCTCTCCATCTCGTGTGTGTGGACGAGACTAGTACCTTAATTATATTTTTCACTATTGACATAATGAAGTCTAATAGATCACCTTCACTTATATATAGAGGGTAAATGCTTCTTTAAAGTGTTTACAAATATTGGCCTAGCCCATTCTAAAAAACTAAATGATTATTCCAATCCATACGAAAGGAAATAAATACAACAAAAGATCCTATTTCACAGCACAAAACTCCTGCCAACTCTGCTCCATCACCTTTTGTACTAAAAATAACTCCATTTTTCCTAGATTCACCCTTACGCACGAAACATCTTCAAAATCCTCAAGAGAATAAGCTTATACGAAGAAGATATTCAGCATTACCATTGTTGAAGCAGTTTTTGGCATGATGAATTCAAGGGAATCCAAGTCTTCGAGCTACGCCTTTCTGTAAGCCTTTTAGTAAATCTGCAAAATCAAAGCACGCGTTAAGAGGATGCGCCGAGTGTTGGCTAGCGGTTCCACCTCCGATGCTTAAGTCAGTATGTGTATTAGTTTAGTATGCGTATTTGCGGTCCCTCATACCTTCGGAGTGAGGCCTTTTATAGTTGAGCATGCGGAGGTGGTTATGATGGCCTGGCAGAGGATCTGGGATTTGGGCGTAACAGCCGGAAAGGTTAATGTTTGTGTTCCCTTTCTTTATGACCGGTGGGAGGCTGTTACATACGTTGATCCGAGGACGGTCTGTATTTGCAAGGTGTCTTTAAGAGTAGGATCATAACCGTCTTGGTGGTCTTGCTATGCGTGACTTGTCTATGTGGCCGAGCCTTATCCCTGATATGATAGGTGTATCCAGACGTTAAGCGCGGGAGGTTCACTGTGACCCCATACCTGGACTTTGGCTGTCCGAGTGCGTAGGGAACAACGTCGTATCCGATGCTTTACATTGGGTGTATTTAGTGAGCCCATTTCGATGTACCGGGCTTTCTTGGGCTTGTGGGCCTTTGACCCGTGGACTTGGGCGATGGGTTTATGTGTAACAGTTACCCCCCGAATTCCTTCTGCCGAGACTTCGGGAGGAGAGAATTCAAACTCTTGATCTTCTGGTGGTGTTCTTTTTCGAAGGTGGACCATTCAAGTGTCTTTCCCTTCTTGGTTCCCTATAGCTGTTTCTTGGCGTCTTAATCATTTATGGAACCTGACATTCGCACGTCCTGGATATTCCGAGATTTGTTGCAATCTTACGATTTTCAAATCTTTTGTCTTTATCCACATAAATGCGCCGTTGCTCGTCTAAGTGTTATGCTGGGTGTGATTCAAAAACTGATGAAACGGAATTCGATGGGCAAACGGTGTCTATGGTTGCATTTTTTGAAGCGAAAGTTGGCTTGAGTCTCTTCGGTTCAGGCGTGACTGCAGGCTCATGATGTTCTTGCATTAAATGCCTTGCGCCTTGTCCGAGATTTCTTTTCCTATAAAGATTTCGCCATCAATCTTCATTGTTTAAGCCTTCTAGATTTCCATCCGTTTCTCAGGTCTTAGAGTATTTGATTTTCCCAGTGGCCATGACTTCTCAGAAACTTCCAGTACAAGTTGACGAAATCGCTGTGAGCAATCATCGGAGATTCCTCTGACCCACCGCTCAGGCGGCGGCTCTTCAGCCAGAGTGCGTCCAGTTGGTGAAGGATCTCTTTCATCCTTGTGCCTAGACTTTGCGCGCCGGCAGAGATCCTAATTCTCGGTGGAGGATGAGAGGGTGCTCCACCAAAACTACGACACACCCTCGTCGGTTTCGTTGCATTTTCCAGATGACTACACCGAAATGGTTGGTGGTCCTGGGGAAATTTGTGTTCATGAACATATGTTCATGGTGGGAGTTCGTCTGCCTTTCTCTCCCAAAGTGAGGGAAATGTTGTCCTTCTAGGGGGTGGCCCTATGCAACTTATACCGAATGACTGGAGTTATTTCATGGCTACCCTCATGTTGTGGCCTTCTGTATTCCCGAGAAAAACCCTATCGATCCCCGAATTCCTCAACATATTTGGGCCTCATTTTTACCCCACTTCTAAGACGGTTGCTTTTATGGTTTGTGAGAAGAACCAATTTATCACGCTCGGGAGGAATATTTTTCTTACATATGCGGGACTTGGGAGGCATAGACATCGGAGGCTCTGCCCTTGCAGCATTCCGTTCCCCGGGAATATTGAGTTTCCTGAGAGAGCTGTAGGTGTTTTTAGTTTTTCTTCTTTTCTTCTTTATCTTGCTTCACACGTCCTTACTTTCCTTTTTACTGCAGGGAAGGAATGTGCTGTACTAAGCCCAGAGCAGCAAGGCCTGGTCAACTACATCCTGGAGTATTCTCAGCTTCCCAAGAATGCAGATCAGATGCTTTTTTGGCAACATCGTTAATGATAACACTCTTCGGGAGCGCCTGGGGTACCAAATTCTAGTGGATAAGGTTATCTGGGATCGTTAGGGGAACCCTAAGAGACCAAATCCAACTGGTGACAAGATGGCTTCAAAGTCACCTACTCGGCCTCCGAGCAAGAAGAGTCGAGCGCACAAGAATGTCTCCTCTTCGGGTAAGCCGGCTGAAACTGCGGTGTCTGCTTCAAAAGATTCGGGTCTGGCTTCTAAGCCATCGGGTTCCCATACTCTGGGCCAAATTTCATCGGCTTCAGAGTCTGCAACGGATCCGTCGGTGTTGAAGAGGAAGGCTGATAGAGGTAAGGCACCTCTAGAGCTGCTTTCGAAGAAAGGACGTGCGGACAAGTCAAGGGACCTCCTGGATATATTGTCTTCCGTTTGGTCTAGTTTAGTACCGATTACTTTTGGTCCTCCTATCGGTTCAAACGAGGCTTTAGAGCCCATTTCTGCAATGGAAGCTACTCCCCTCCACATAGTTCCCTTGGAAGGGCGACCTTGGGAGCCGGGAGAGCCAGTGGCCACTTGTCGTGAGACCCGCATTGCATTTTCTTTCGAGGATAGGCTTCTAGACCCTTTGGTTGGGTCCTCCGATTAGCCCCCTGTGTATCGAGGATAGCCACTTTGGGGGCATTCTGGAAGGAGTTTTCTCATTATCAGATCCTTGGCCTCGGGTTTGGTAGGAAACCCATTGTCGGCAGTCACCAGGCTGCTTCAAGCGGATTACACCCATGGGGAGGGTCGGCTGACTCCAGAGATGTTCGTGGACAAGCTGATCCATTGTCACTATTTAGGTAAGTTTTTTTTTTTTTTTTTTTTTTTTTTGAGTGCCTTTACTGTTTCTGACGTGATTTCCTTTCCTGTAGAGCTCCACTCTTATCGTGAGTTGGTATAAAGAGTTCCAGGAGGGCCAGTGGGAGTATGCTGATGAGAGAGTTGAGCTGCGAGGCTTAGTTCAAAAGCTGAGCAAGCAACAAAGGGCCTCTAGTTCTCAGGACCCTAGTTCCAAGGTGGAGAATCTCCGTCGTGTATTAGCAAGGACGGAGGATGAGATTTTAGCAACCCAACAGGGGCTTAGTGAATCAAAATTGGCCAATGTTCGTCTTTAGACGCACCTCGACATTGCCGACCGGGAAGGCCAGGAGTTGGCAATGATTTGGAAGCTTCCTGAGCCAAGTGTGATCGGTTTCGCCAAGGGTACCGCTATTGGAAGGCCAAAGCAGTTCGTTATCTTGCGAAGTTGTCATTTGTTCCTTGCCTTCGGGACTTGTTGTGGGCCCGCAAATTTCATTGGGGTTTTGAGAATCATCGGTACCTCACCATCTGTAGAGATTAGTTTGGCATCGACCCCACCACAGTGGAGTCAAATTTTTTGGTGGTGCCAGCTGCTGCTGTTGACAAAATGGTTGATGTAGGCAGGGAGTTGATTCCTGATGCCTAGGAAGTCAATGTGCATGGGTTCCGTTCGGAAGCTAATTTACCCCCCGAGCCTTTTGGTCCCGAGATCCTTGTAGATGACGATACCAATGAATCCCATACTTAAACATTTTTGTTTGTTTTGTATAAGGACTTTTGCTCTTATTTGAGTTCTTGTTGGTCTTCTTGATATTTTTGGGTTGCTTTGAATGCATATCTAAACTTTTTTTGATCTTTCAATATGTTTAGATGCTTTGATATTTTCGTGCACCTTTAAATGCCCATGTTGTTGTATTCTGCGGTCGGGTGTCCTACCCCCCATGGCCGAGGATTAGAATGTATTGTGAACCTCGGTCTTTGAATTCTCCGTTCGTCTTTTGGTATCTGTCGTTTCAGGTTTTGGAGTTCATCATTATTACAGGCACGGCCTTCAATGGCAGGACACGTGGTGCGTCACTGTTTGGGTTTCCTAGGCGATTCTGCGCGGGATGTCTCTTTGCATTTAAAGGTGACCTTTCATTTTCCAAGGGCTTGCGCACTATAAATAACCCTTTGGGATGAAGGAAATTTCATTCAACTGACTGCGCTTCTTTCTCTTTGTTGTCCAAATTTATTTAACTCGCAAGTGCACGAATCAATTGTAGTTTAATGGATTGCAAGTGCGAGGTCGATCCCACAGACAATTGTATTTTTGAAAGAGCAATTTATATCTAAACTAATTAAATCCTAATCTAGTTCCAAAAGGGTTTTGATTTTTGAGTTTTGAAAATTAAAGGATAAACATAAACTAAATAAAATAAGTAAATCTAAGAATAAAGGTACTAAGGTTTGGGAATTCACACTCACCAAATCATAACAACATACTTTATGTTCATCAATATTAATCCGAAGTTCTCACAAATTAAATCATAGATATGTTTTACTATGCTTCAAAGAATTAATCAAAACCATCCCATGTATCCATTCATTGACCAAATCACAAAAAGAATCCAAATTCAATTGAAACACCAGATGTATCCGTAGAACAAATCACAAGGGATATCCAATTTTTATGAGTTAAAAGCCAAGCAATCAATCATATGAAATTATCTCAAATCATCACATGTATCCTTGAATCACAAGAGATATCCAAGAATCACTCCATACAATTGATTAGAAGTAAAACAATTGAAATATAAAACCCAATAAAATCAGAATAATAAAAACTTACATAAAAGTATTGATGTTCTTCATCGGTGAGGCTTCATCCCCAACCTTAGTTGGGAATTTAGCTCCACATAAAAAAATAAAATCTAAACCTAAACCTAAACCTAAAGAAAAACTAAACAAAAGAATTTTGCTCTCTGGGATTGTGTATCTTTTCTTGAATGCAAAGAAGTCTATTTATAGGCTTAGGGAAGTCCTAGAAGCCCAAGTAAACCTAGATAATTCGGAGGTCTGTTTCTCAGTTAAAATAGAAGTCTGAAATCGGAATTGGATTTGTCCAGATTTGTGTCCTTTAATTGCGGGGCCATTTTGGCATAGAAAATTTCAGAATTACGAAAATCCTATTTCACAATAAATTGTAGTATTTTGAGCTAGCTTTCTAATGCCATTGGAATCACTTCAATCCAATATTTGAGCGGAAAGTTATAGTCAAAATACTAAGATATGTGCAGAATCTGAATTTGAATCCGATCCGAAATCTTATTCAATCTGAACTTGAATCTGATTTAACCTTTTCTTGGATTTGGTTAGACTTAACCACACAATCTAGGTCTTCTCAAAGTATGCTTTCTTCCAAACTTTGTATTTTTCCCTTTAAAGCTGCAGTTTTTCTTCAATGACCTACAAAATACTAAAAACACAAAACTAACACAAAATATTAAATAACGACACAACTAAAGGATTAACTAATGTAAATAAAGGGGTCCAAATATGCAATATTTGGCACTTATCAAACACCCCCAAACTTACATTTTGCTAGTCCCTTAGCAAAACAAAACAAAAAATAAAATGAAAGCAAGAAACATAAATCCTCTTTCGTGGGAGAGACGATTGCATTTAGCATATGCAACAAGCCTTTTAAACCCCTAGGCATCCCTAGTGGACGAGTGAAGTCTCGTGAGGGCTTAACAGGAATGATACCCACAAACATTGTGCACTATGTTGTTAACAAGAAAGAAATTTCACATAAACCTTGGTTCTTATTCATGAGCAAACTTAAAAAGACAAACACCATCATAACAGTCAAAAGGAAATCCAAAATCAAATTACTCATAAATGGACAATTGAGACCTCATATGTTCTAAAAAGTGTAAAGTGTAATTAGCATACAATCATGAAGCTTTCTGCTTAAACTCAAGACAAGTTCCATAAAATTTGAAAGAATCCCTAACTAATGAAACAACCGAGGCAAGATATGCATTATTTTTTTTTTTAATAGGCTTTGCAATGTCTAACTCCCTTAAGCTTTCTAATTGACTCATGTAACAAGTGTTAGGCCAATGACTCCCATGCCAGGTGGCTTTAGGGCACTAGATGTAGAACATCTCTAAGGGCTTATTAACTTAAGTCAAAAAGGCTACGAAGTCAGATTAGCCATATCATAAATCAACACTGAACTTCACACCTTTTGACGCGAACACTCAATGCTTAACGAGGCAAGAGGTCCGGTTACTCAGTGAAAAACTCAACATGATCTTTATTTTCTTTTTCCTTCTCTTATTTATTTATTTATTTTTTTTTATATATATCTTGCAAGCCAATGGTTATTCATCAATAGGTCATCCAACAAATCTCAAAGAGAACAAGCTTAAGCTCAAACATCATACCTCACAGAAAACATGTTAATGTGCTCATAAAAATTTATTTCAAAACAAATGAAATCTCTTTTACCCAAAAATAAGTCAAAGGACTCAGACTTCTAATGACATAATGATGATGTTCAACCCTTTAAGCAAGCTAATGGAATGCAAATCACAGTTATAGTTTAACTCAAACTTGACAACAACATAGCACAAATTTTTTTTTTCTTTTCAAATTTTTTAACACAAAATGATAAATAAAAATAAACAAATAAAAACAAAAATAAATAGACAAAGTGTTTTTCCATAACCCCAAACTTGAATTACACATTGCCCTCAATGTGTAGTATAGAAATAGATTACCGGAAGTAAGGAAATCGGAGTGTGAACAAGGCTAGGGCATCCCCCAAACTTAAACACCAAAACACCTATCAACAAAAACTAACAGCAATATTTTTTTTTTTTCACAGAACAAAACATCAAAAGATTAATTGCTGTTAGAAACAAAAACAAATAAAAAGAAATGCAATATAATGAAAAAGGAAAGAAAGAATTTGTGGAGTGAAGTGCAGAAAATAAACTGGAAGAGAAAACTTTACAGCGCTTTCCCCGATCATGCGGATGTCCAACCAATCCCTTCCACCCCTTCTTCTTCAAAACTTCATACCCCTCTGGAAGGAGATTTCGCCATCTTTTGTAGACTAGCTTGCTTCGAAGGATCTTCTTAGGAAAATGGTTCCTAGATTTGTGTGCTTGTGTGCACAAGTCCTTGAGTATCTTGACATAAGATGACTCTTTGAGACATTCAGGCGATGAAGCTTTGGGCTCTTGATATGTCTCAAGAGGAACAGTGATGCAGGCAGGAGCTTCAGTACTCATTTCCATGTCACTGGGCAGATTATGATCCATTGGGGGCTCACTATTTTCAGGGTGCTCAACTTGCTCAGAGTGCTCAACTTGCTCATCTTTCTCTTCCTCTTCTTTGTTATCCACAATTTCCTCACTCTCAAGTGTGATGGTGACTTGGGCATGCTCATGATAAGAATTTTCGGAATCATCATCATCAATCATATAGTGCCTTTCAGCCATCAGCTGACTTTGAAGTTCTTCTTCCTCTATTCTGTTGAAGTCAGCAACAAGATGACCGATTTGTCCTTCTATCTTGGTCATGGCCTGCTTAAGTTCTTGTATGTCTCTGCCATTAGCCATGTTGGAATTCCTTAGCTCCTGTACAACTTGATTGGTAAAACCTTTTAGCTCTTGTATAGTTTGAGAGTTGGAATTCTTGAGCTCTTGTATAGCTTGAGAGTTGGACTGGTCGACTTTTTCTATTAATGTTTTCATCATGTCTTCCAGTGATGACTGTGGTGCAGGTTGTGGCTCTTGAGTGGTAGACTGATAAATAGGAGGTTGAGCTTGATGATCGAACTGCGGATATTCTAAATGGCGCAATTCATCAAATTGGTGAGCATAATTTCCTGTAGCTTGAGCTGACCATGAGAAATTAGATTGGTTGCTCCAGTCCGGGTTATAACAATTAAAATTTGAATCAAACCCCGGGCTAGAGAAACTGGTGTTCATTTGTTCATATGAAAAGTTAGATCTAGCTGCTCTGATTTGGTCTAATTTGTCCCGTAAGTCATCGAGCTTAGCTCACAGATCTGGACAATTGTTTTCCTCATGATAAGGATTGAAACAATATGAACATGGTTTATGTGGGTAAAAATTTTGAAGGTAGTTAGTAGGAGCTGCTGTCCTATAACTAGGAGAGGCATTAAAATCATTAAAATGAAAATTCATACTTCCCCCTCACTTTTTAACATGCAAATATCCCACATAAAACATTAACCATTTTTATTTTTTATTTTTTTTAAATAATAATAAAAAACAACTAACTAACTAAAAAAAATAAAACTAAAATTTAAAAACTTACAAAAATGACCAAAAATAAATTTTTGGCAAAAATCTACAGAACTGCTGCAGTTGCTGCTTTTGCTGTAGGGCTGCGCAGAAGGTGCTGCGGCAAAACTGTAAAACAAGCCAAAACAAAACAAAAAAAACAACAAGAAAAATCTTTTTTTTTTTTAATTTTAATTTTAATTTTTATTAGTAATACGAATAAAACAAAACAAATTGCAGAAAAATAAAATCCTAATTATAACTAGAAGAAGAATAAAACTAATTTAGAAATAAATTGGTTTAAAAAATTAAACAATTCCCCGGCAACGGCGCCAAAAACTTGTTGTGCAAATTTATTTAACTCGCAAGTGCACGAATCAATTGTAGTTTAATGGATTGCAAGTGCGAGGTCGATCCCACAGAGAATTGTATTTTTGAAAGAGCAATTTATATCTAAACTAATTAAATCCTAATCTAGTTCCAAAAGGGTTTTGATTTTTGAGTTTTGAAAATTAAAGGATAAACATAAACTAAATAAAATAAGTAAATCTAAGAATAAAGGTACTAAGGTTTGGGAATTCACACTCACCAAATCATAACAACATACTTTATGTTCATCAATATTAATCCGAAGTTCTCACAAATTAAATCATAGATATGTTTTACTATGCTTCAAAGAATTAATCAAAACCATCCCATGTATCCATTCATTGACCAAATCACAAAAGGAATCCAAATTCAATTGAAACACCAGATGTATCGTAGAACAAATCACAAGGGATATCCAATTTTTATGAGTTAAAAGCCAAGCAATCAATCATATGAAATTATCTCAAATCATCACATGTATCCTTGAATCACAAGAGATATCCAAGAATCACTCCATACAATTGATTAGAAGTAAAACAATTGAAATATAAAACCCAATAAAATCAGAATAATAAAAACTTACATAAAAGTATTGATGTTCTTCATCGGTGAGGCTTTATCCCCAACCTTAGTTGGGAATTTAGCTCCACATAAAAATAAAATCTAAACCTAAACCTAAACCTAAAGAAAAACTAAACAAAAGAATTTTGCTCTCTGGGATTGTGTATCTTTTCTTGAATGCAAAGAAGTCTATTTATAGGCTTAGGGAAGTCCTAGAAGCCCAAGTAAACCTAGATAATTCGGAGGTCTGTCTCCCAGTTAAAATAGAAGTCTGAAATCGGAATAGGATTCGTCTAGATTTGTGTCCTTTAATTGCGGGGCGATTTTGGCATAGAAACTTTCAGAATTACGAAAATCCTATTTCACAATAAATTGTAGTATTTTGAGCTAGCTTTCTAATGCCGTTGGAATCACTTCAATCCAATATTTGAGCGGAGAGTTATGGTCAAAATACTAAGATATGTGCAGAATCTGAATTTGAATCCGATCCGAAATCTTATTCAATCTGAACTTGAATCTGATTTAACCTTTTCTTGGATTTGGTTAGACTTAACCACACAATCTAGGTCTTCTCAAAGTATGCTTTCTACCAAACTTTGCATTTTTCCCTTTAAAGCTGCAGTTTTTCTTCAATGACCAACAAAATACTAAAAACACAAAACTAACACAAAATATTAAATAACGACACAACTAAAGGATTAACTAATGTAAATAAAGGGGTCCAAATATGCAATATTTGGCACTTATCACTCTTCAATTTCTTTCCTCATGGCTTCTATTTCTTCATCTGGGAGTTTGCCTGAGACAGTGTCATCGGTTGCTTCTGCCTCCTTTTCGTTTCCCGGGGGTGTGGCATCTTCATCCTTCCTGGCAACTGAGCGGCCTCATTCTCGTGCTCTTGGCTATTTTGAGGCAGAAATTGCCGAATTACGCTTGCTATTGGAGGCACGGGAGCAATGCTTGGCGGATCGCACCAGTTGGCGAAGTTGATGGCTGACATTGAAGTGAAGGATTACTAGATAGCCTAGAAAGACCGGCAGCTGGAGTCACGAGATCGATGGATTGCGGATTTGGAGGCTTATCTCATTACTATTCACGAGAAAAGACGGGAGAAAGCCTCTGATTTTTACTTTGCCACCCAACTGTTTCTGAAGGAGGAAGAGAAGTACGAGAGACTTCGCAGGAAATACCGGTTCTGAAAGGCTAGGGCTCTTGAGAAAAATGGTCCACCCTTCAATATAAACGGCAATGGCCCTTTCGGGGTTTCTTATTCTTCATATTCCTGGGTGATTGCTCAAATGTGATTTGTACAACGTCAATTTGGACGTAGAGTACCAGATCGAACCCAGACGTGATGTCTTTGATGTAGTTAGATAAACAAGTAGCCAACTGTCCATTGTAACTTGACCTTTCATGCAATCGTTTTGACTTGATCTTTTTGTAATTGAATCTTCTTGTGATGTAAAGTCTTAAATGAAATGGTTACCTTTGAATCATTTGCTATGTTGTGCTGTGTCGTTTTGGTTTTGTTTGTTTGTTTATTTTGCCGTGCTTGAATATCTCAGGTTTGATGAATCCTCGGTTTTCCTGGTTGAGAGCCTAGTCGGATTTTGCTAAGGGTTTACTCGTTGGTTCCCGAAGTGGGGATTTTTTTTGCTGAGGGTTTACTCCCTTGTGCCCAAAGTGGGAGATTTTTTTTGCTGAGGGTTTACTCCTTAGTTCCCGAGATGGGAGATTTTTTTTGTTGAGGGTTTACTCCCAAGTTCCCGAGATGAGAGATTTTTTTTTGCTAAGAGTTTACTCCCTAGTTCCCGAAATGGAGGATTTTTTTTTCGTTAAGGGTTTTCTCTCTTGTTCCGAGGCGAGGGAATTTTTTTTCGTTAAGGGTTTTCTCCCTTATTCCGAGGCGATGAAATTTTTCTTTTCGTTAAGGGTTTTCTCCCTTATTCCGGAGATTACTGTAAGACAGGGAGTTTATCACCGGGCCCAATGGTCGTTTTGACCAAGGGTTCTCCGACGCTCAAATGAGTTGCTATAAATTGATCTTTATAAATAATCCAGAATTACAAGAAATGAATGCAATGGAAAATTTACTGATAATATTTTTTTAGATGCTCAACATTCCAGGGTCTCGGCAGTGGCTTTCCTTCTGCATCTTGTAGGTAATAGGCTCCTTGTCTATGGCTTCGAATGACTTTGTATGGTCCCTCCCATGTTGGTCTGAGATTTCCTGCTGCTGGATCTGGGGTGGCTATGTTGACCTTCCGGAGGACCCAGTCCCCAATCTTGAACTGTCTTGGCTTGACCTTTTTGTTGAGATATCTGGCTGTTCTTTGTGGATAGGCTGCCATCATTGCCTAAGCATCATCACTTTTTTCTTAGAGCAAATCCAAACTTAGCTTTATTCTTTCTTCGTTCATCTCGGGGTTATAATGCTTCACTCAAAAACCGATCGAGCCAACTTCAACTGAGATGACTGCCTTAGATCTGAATGCCAAGGAAGAAGGGATTTCTCTAGTTGGTGTTCGGGTGGTTGTTCTGTATGACCATAACACTTCTGGAAGGATCTCTACCCATGCTCCTTTCTTGTCTTCGAGTTTCTTCTTCAGAGTTTTCCTTAGAGTCTTATTTATGACTTCTACCTGACCGTTGCCCCGAGGATGTCCAAGAGACGAGAAATAATTTCTGATATGGAGTTTGGCGCACCAACTTCGGAAAGGTTCGCAATCGAATTGTTTCCCGTTGTCAATTACAAAAGCATGCTGGATACTGGACCGACTAACAATTGCTTTCCAAAGGAAATTCCTTATATTTCCTGTGGTTATGGTGGCCAATGCTTCTGCCTTTGCCCACTTGGTGAAGTAATCAATAGCCACCATGACGAACCGACATTCTCCTTTTCCGGTTTGGGAGTGGGCCCACTAAGTTGACCCCCCATTGTGCGAAGGGCCACGAGGCCGAAACCGGGCTTAATTCTTCGGGTGGATTGGCTAGCATTCTGTCAAAGCGTTGGCATTTGTCGCAATGCTTTATCATTTCATGGGAATCTCGGTTCATTCCCGGCCAATAATATCCTGCTCGGATTGCTTTATGGGCTAACATTCTCCCTCCCAAGTGGCTGCCACACACCCCCTCGTGAATTTCTCTGAGCACGTATGCAGCCTCGTCTTTGGATAGACATTTGAGTAGAGGAAGGGTGTAACCCCCTCGATACAAAACACCATCAACTTGCATGTATTGTGCTGCTTGGATGCAGATCTTCCGCGCTAGTTTATTATCGGATGACAGCTTGCCTTCCTTGAGAAATTGTAGGATGTCGCGACCCCAATCTAGATACTATTCTTTCTCCTCAATGCACGCTACTTGATTTGTTTGGCCAATTGAAGGTTCGGTCAGCTCCTGGACTAGGCGATCAACTATTATGACTTCTTCCTCGGCAGTGGAGCCCATACGAGCTAAGGTGTCTGCTTGCGAGTTTTCTTCTCTGGGACCTTTGTAAAGGTTATCTTGTCGAAAGATTCCATGATCTCCTTCACCTTCGCCAAATATTTCTTCATTTTGCTTCCCCGAGCCTCGTATTCTTCTCGGACATGTCTGACTACTGCCTGGGAATCGCTTCTGACCTCAAAGTTTTTCACTCCCATTTCCCTCGCCATGTTCATATCGAGAATCATGGCCTCATATTCAGCCTCATTGTTGGTGGTGCTCAATTTTAGTTGTACAGCTGCTTCACATTTTCCGCGATTGGGTCCCTTGAGTACAACTCTGATCCCGCTACATTTTCGAGTTGAGGACTGGTCTACAGATGTTACCCATGTCTCTCCCGGATTGGTTCCTTCTTCTTCGGAGACGTCATAAAATTCGGCCAAAAAATCGATTATCACTTGCCCTTTCAGGGATGTTCTCGGATGGAATTCTATGTCGAATTCTCTGAGTTCTATGGCCCAATTGACTAATCTCCCTGACAAATCTGGCTTTTGGAGGATTTTTCGTAAGGGATACTCAGTCAACACCTTGATTGTATGAGCCTGAAAGTATGGCCTCAACCTCTAGGCTGATGTGACCAAAGCGAATGCTAACTTCTCGATCTGCAGGTATCGTCCCTCGGCACCGTGCAGGGCTTTGCTGACGAAGTAGGCAGGCTTTTGTACTCCTTGCTCTTCTCGGATTAAAGCCGAGCTTACAGCTGATGGTGACACCGCTAAATATAGGTATAGAGCTTCCCCTTCAACCAGTTGGCTCAGTAGCAGTGGGCTGACTAGGTATTCTTTCAATTCCTAGAAAGCTTTGTCGCATTATGGACTCCAGGAGAAGGATTTCTTCAGGATTTTGAAGAAAGGAAGACACTTGTCAGTTGAGCGAGAGACGAACCGATTCAGTGCCGCTATTCTACCTATCAGTTGCTTTGTGCTTGGAGGCGCTTGCAGGTCCAGGATCGCCTTAATTTTTTTGTGGTAAGCTTCAATTCTCCTTCAGGAGACGATGAACCCAAGAAACTTGCCCGAAGCTACTCTGGATGCACACTTGAAGGGATTGAGCTTCATCCCAGAGTGCCTTATCGTATCAAACGCCTCAGCTAGGTCCGCTACGTGATTGACTGCCCGTATGCTTTTCACCAACATATCGTCTACATACACCTCTATGTTTCGCCCAATCTACTGTCGAAACATTTTGATGACCAACCATTAGTATGTAGCTCCCGCATTTTTTTGTCCGAACGGCATGACTCGGTAGCAATATAGATTTGTGTCGGTCATGAAAGCTGTTTTTTATTGGTCGGACTCATGCACGGAAATATGGTTATATCCCAAGAATGCATCCATAAAGCTTAGCAGCTCATGTCCCAAAGTTGAGTCTAGAAGCTGGTCTATTTGAGGCAAGGGATAGTTGTCTTTCGGGCACGCTTTGTTGAGATCTGTGAAATTAACACACATCCTCCATTTTCCATTTGACTTTTTCACCAGCACAATATTTGCCAACCAAGTGGTGTTGGATTTCCTTGATGAATCCGGCTTCACGTAATTTCCCAACTTCTTCAGCGATGGCTCTACTTTTTTCAGCCGAATATCATCTTCGCTTCTGCTGTACCAGCTTGAAATTAGGGTCGGCGTTTAGCTTGTGCACCATGACTGAAGGTGCTATCCCAGGCATATCGTCATGACTCCAGGCGAATAGATCGCAGTTACTGTGGAGGAAGGACTTGAGTTCTTTCTTTGTGGTTGGGTCTAGTTGGGACCCAATCTTGATAACTCTGTCAGCTTCGCTGACTAAGAATTCCTCAAGATCTTCGACTAGTTCACCGCCCTTTAATTGCTATCTTTCCTCCTTGCTAGCGTTCCTCGGGGTTGGGGTTTTCGGGCATTCTTTCATAGAAATGTTGTAACACTGTCAAGCTGCAAGTTGATCACCCTTAATTTCCCCGACTCCGTGATTCGTCGAGAATTTTACCTTGAGATGCGGGGTTGATGTGATGGCTCTTAGTTCATTGAGAGCCGTCCTCCCGACAATGGCATTATACGCGGAAGGTTGGTTGACCAACAGAAAACGTACCATTATGGTTGCCTATCTTGGATATGACCCAGTTGTGACCAGTAGCTCAATTGATCCGATCGGCTGTATTTGTTCCCCTGTGAATCCCATTACGGGGCAATTGGTTGGGACGATTTTCTCCTATCCCAGATTCAGCTTCTTAAATGCAGACCAATACAGGATGTCTGCCGAGCTCCCATTGTCCACCAAGATGAGATGGACGTTATGATTTGCCACTATTAGGGTGATAACCAAAGCGTCTGTCTGGGGGTACAAGACACCCTGGTAATCCGCGTCCGAGAATCCAATCACCATCTCGGTTCTTCGGGACTGCTTCACGGGCCTTCCGACAGTGTAGACTTCGTGAGAGCCTTCCAGTTGTCAAGCATAAGCCTTCCTCGCTCTCCCTGATTCTCCTCCTCCTGCGAATCCACCAATTTTGGTGCAGATTTCTGGGAGGTTAGCTTGATGTTGGGGCTCATGGGTTGGGAGCACTGACCTTCCTCTGTGCTCTTCCCGAGGATACCTGTTCTAGTTTCTGCGGTTGGAGCTTCTGCTTTGGTACCGTTCTTACGGCTTTTGATCCTTGGGAGGATGGTAGTTTATTTCTCGGACGTAGTTTTCCCGAGGTGGAGCCACTCTCCGATGTTCTCCCAAGAATCGCACAAGTTTACCATTTTGGATAAACTTTTCAATGAGGTGCCACAAGGCGATGTGGCCTTCTATGTAATGCCTGTTCATCTCGTGGAACTCGCAATAACGATCTGAGTTCTGATTCTACGGGGCCCCGGGAGGTCTTTGATATTCTGGATCCTTCTTCATCTCCATCACAACCTCAGAAATGTTTGCATTGAGTGGAGTGAAGTTGTGATTATTAAACTTCTTCTTGAAATGCTTTGGGGCTTCAAACCCCTGTGGACCTTTCCTCTTCTTTTCTTCCAGCTTCTTAGGAGTCTTCCGGGCCGACCTCATTGCCTTCAAAGTCTCATCTTCATTAATAAACTCCTCTACTTTGTCCAGTAGCTCCTGGAGGGTGTTTGGCTGCCTTCTCGCGATTTTCCTCGCCACGGGCTCCTCGGGCGAGATTCCGTTGTAGACAGCTAAGAAGATTACACCGTCCATGGGATCTTCACTTTCAATTTTTCGGTGTTAAACCGAATCATGAATTCCTTTAAACTCTCCCCTTCTCGTTGGTGGAGTGTCAATAGGTACCCGGACGGTTTCTTCCTTTCTTTAGAACCCAGGAAATGGGTGAGAAAAATCTGAGCTAGATCCTCGAAGGTAGCCACGGAATTAGGTGACAAGCTTCGGAACCATTACCTAGCGTTTCCCAAGAGCGTAGTCGGGAAAGCTCTGCATGCTATCTCGTCGGGAATGGCTTGTAGCATCAGATGCATCCGATAGTTCTCCAGATGCTCAGTTGGATCTTCGACCCCATTATAGCTCAGAATTTGTGGTGTTTTGAACTTGTGGGGGAGTGGATGATCGATTACCTATTTGGTGAAGGGTGTTTCTGTCCCAGCGAAAAGCTTGCTCACCACTACAGTCTTGTACTTTTCTTTCTTCTCCATGGCTTCCAACTTGGTTTTAAGCTCTACCAATGCTTTGTCTACCTTCCCTTGCGGGGCCATGATTGGTAATTGTTTCGTCGTTTTGCTGGAGTTTTCACCTTTGCGAGTATGGCTGCGTGAGGGAGGGCAACTCTCGCCCTTATGGCTGTGACCGTCAAGGTGGAGGTTCTGGTCATCGGAGTGATGATCGTGATTTCTTTGCCCATCTGACTGTTCATCCTAATTAACTTGGGATGGAGACGAAAATCGAAATCGCTGCTCCTCATTTTGATAGATCAGAAGCGCCATTTGTGCTTCAAGAGAAGCAATGCATTCCTTGTTGCTGGCATTCTGATGCGCCAATAGGGGCCTTTGACTATCTTGTGCCGGTGGTTCTTCGGTGCGAGCTCGGCTTCTTGACCTTGTATTCACCATTGCTACTGATATTTGTTTTCGTAAGAATGAATAGTCGTTCCCACAGACAACGCCAAACTGTTGAAGCAATTTTTGGCACGATGAATTCAAGGGAATCCAAGTCTCTGAGCTACGCCATTCGTGGTTCGCTTTTCTGTAAGCCTTTTAGTAAATCTACAAAATCAAAGTACGCATTAAGAGGATGTGCCGGGTGTTGGCCAGCGGTTCCTCCTCCGATGCTTAAGTCAGTATGTGTATTAGTTTAGTATGCATATTTGCGGTCCCTCATACCTTCGGAGTGAGGACTTTTATAGTTGAGCATGCGGAGGTGGTTATGATGGTTGGGCAGAGGATCTGGGATTTGGGCATAACTGCCGAAAGGGTTAATGTTTGTGTTCCCTTTCTTTATGACCGGTGGGAAGCTGTTACATACGTTGATCTGAGGAGGGCCTGTATTTGCGAGGTGTCTTTAAGAGTAGGAGCAAAGTGAGGCCCCACAGGATCTACATCGGGAAAAAGGCAAGGAAGTGAGCACTACTACGGCTTCTTCACCATCAACTCTTATTCCCGAGACGCCATATGAGCCCTGAGCACTTATTCCAGGTAATATGAAATCTTCACTTTTAGGAACATATGACACTCTCCCGATTATTATTGCTTATGACTTACCAAGAGGCCAGGAGAGTAATCTGCAAGAACAAAAAGAGACCATCGAAGTAGAAAAATTCCCTGAGTATTCTCCTCATTTTAATTCAATTCGTGATTCCCTTCCAGATGAGAAACCGTTTGAGAATACTCAGAGATATCTACCTCGATCTGCGGATATTATGATATACCTTTCTATAGGTAAAATTCATTCTCTTTGGTCAAAGAGAAGAAAAGATTAGTGCTTGAAATTTAGACTTAAAGGTCAAAGAACACTGAGCGCATCAAGGATGTGGATTCCGTCGCTTTGGCGGATCCCATATATTTCGACTAGATAAGTCAGCTTCTTAGGTTCAAGCGCAAGCCCTGTGCACTTGAACTTCACTTCACCAGGGTACATGATCTCTATCCAGGTTTATTTTATCCATTGTTGCTTCATTATTTGATTATATTTTTACAACAATGTATGCACTTGATTGGTATTTGGTTGGAGTATCACATTTTTTTAGGACATGTGTTTTTGCATTCTGATATGCCCACATCTGCTCATTCAGGTATCCCTATACTCTTGATCTTATTCTTTAGTTCTATACATATATTGGGGACAATGTATGATTCAAGTTTGGGGGTATGGAAAAACAAAACACAGTCCATTTTTGTTGTTATGTCATTCTTAAGCAAATGGTTGAGCTTTGATTTTGGTTTATTTCATTGATAGGCTTAAAGTTATGAACATATGATCATATGACTTTGGGATTTTAAGTCTTGTTACTTACTTTTGGCAACATGAGATGTTTATTGTTTCAATTTAAATCTATCTTGAGCACACTAGCACATGTCTGTGAGGTATGAACTTTGAGACCAATTATGTTTGTTTTCAATGTCTTGAATTCTATTGGGTGACATATTGGATGAACAACATTGGCATGCTATATAAAAAAAATTAAAAAAAAAAAAATCAAGTTTGAATTTTTCGCTGAGTAACCGGACCTCTTACCTCATTAAGCAATGAGTGTTCACGTCAAAAAGTGAAATTTTTGGGTTGATTAATAAAATGGCTAGCTTAGCTTCGCAGCCTTTTTGACTCGAGTTAGTAAGTCCTTAGGGGTGTCTTTACACCTAGTGCCCTAAAGCCATTTGGTTTGGGAGACATTGGCCTAACACTTGATACATAGGTCAACTAGAAAGATTAAGGGAGCTAAGCATTGCAAAAAAAAAAAAGTATGCCTTGGTTGTTTCATTTGATATGAAGTCCGATGAATTTTGAGATGTTGATTCCTTCATATTGGAATTATTTTGAAGCCTCATGATTATGTGTTAGTTTACTTTGCACTAATTGAAATTTGTGTATCTCAATCTGCCATTTGTAAGTGATTTGACTTGTAAATTCCTCGGAATTTTGAAGATGGAGGTTATAATTTTAAACTTGCAAATGAATGAGAACAATTATTTTTGTGACGCTTTATCCTTTTGAATGACATAATGATGACAATGTTTATGGGTATCATTCCTGGAAAACCCTCACGAGACTTCACTCGTCCTCTAGGGAATGCCTAGGGGTTTAAAAAGCTTGTTGCATATGCTAAATTCAATTGTACATCCCACGAAATATGGATTTATCTTTTTATTTTTCAGTTTATTTTCTGTTTTGTATTGCTAAGGGACTAGCAATATGTAGGTTTGGGGGTGTGATAAGCGTCGAATGTTGCACATTCAAGCCCCCTAATTTGCATATGTTAATTTCTTAGCGTTGTTATTTGTTTGATTTTGTTTTGTTTTTATGTTTCAGGGCTTTAAATGACAAATACAAGAAAAAGCATTGATTTTGGGCTTAAAATGAAATTTACTGTAGCATCACTGTAGCACTTATTGTAGTTGGTTACTGTAGCAATTACTGTAGCTACAGTGCGCTTGAGCGCACACGGGCGGCAAAGACAAAAACAACTCCAAAATTGGTAAGGAAAGTTTTTCTAGGTCTCCCAATCCGACTGGGAGACTGAATTACAAAATTTATGGGATTCCTAGGGCTTCTAGGGTTCTCCTAATCCCTATAAATAGGCCTCTAAGCATTGAGAAAGAAACGCACCGCTTCCTAGAGCTAGAAATCATAAATTTGTCTTTGGAGCTTTGAAGATTATGAGCGGCTAAACCCCTTCGTGGGGTGTCGATGTAACCCTATCGAAACACAATGGTTTGATTGTATAACTATGAGAATTGCTACCTTTTGATTCTCTTCATAATTATTAAATGCAATTGTTCTTAAATTCCAAAATCAATATTTGTGAAATTCTTCTCTTGTCTTAGAAAGTATTTTACTTTTGTTGATCTCAAATCATTCTTGTTTTCTGTGATTATGAGGATAATGGTTATACAATGAATTTAATTGACATATGATCAATAGGATTTTATAGGCCTTGCCTAGGGAAGACAGATTGTACTATACCCTAGTTTAGTGTAATTTAGGTAGACATTCTGTGCCAACCGAAGATGGGTTACACTTATTCATTGATTGTATGTATCATGTTAAAGAATTTGATAATTTACACCTAGGGAAGACAAGTCGTACCGCATCTTAGTGGTTAGGTGGACGATCCGTGCCAACCAAAGATAGATTATGCTTATTCTTTAAGAAGATAGTTTCTTGTTTATTTATAACATGCATAGAATGAATTTCTGGGATTAATTATGATTAGCAATTGTTGTGCGGATAGAGGTGAAGTCAACACCCCACATTCTCTCTCTTATTTTAAATCTCTTTTATTTTCATGCACCTTAGTTGTAAAGAAAATCAAATCAATTTTCTTTTTAATTAAATTAACTTTGATCTTTCGAATTTGATAATAAAACCCCTGCAGTCTTTGAGGTTCAACACCCTCAATATAGCCCTATCCTACAGGATTCGTCCTATTGCGAGTAGTAATTTTATAATTAATATTTTTGGTCACAAAAATACCACATCAGCAGCCATTAACCAAAATTGAGAACCTCATATAGAAATGCAAGAGTAGAACTACCTTTTCCATTTTGTCACCAAAACCAAATATGCACACCATATAAATCATATAGTCCCAATTTACATGACGGAAAAAATACAGTTTACCCCTTGAAGTATCCACGCATTTGCGCTTTGGTGCCCAATGTTTAAAAAGTGATGAAATACCCCCACAATGTATCTGACGTTGGCAAAAAAAAATCATCCGTTTATGAAATTTGTCTAATTGGATGGAAACCAAGTCACGTGTGTGGCACATGACATTTTTTAACCAAAACTTTCAAAAATGACATCGGAGGGTAAAGTGTAAACATAAATGATTTCGGGGGTAAAGTGTAAAAGGCTTATGTAAAAAAAAAAAAAAAAAACTTAAAACAAAGGTCTATATTACAAAAGAAAAAAGACATTAAAAAAAAATAAAAACTATACTAAACTAAACCTAAAACATAAAACAAAAGGTTTTTTTTTTAAAAAAAAAAAAAAAGAAAAGTGGGGGATGGCTCAGCCATCCTCTTTGGCCAAGCCACCCCCAGACTGACCAAATGAGGACGTCTAGGCCATCCCCAAACCCATTTGGGGTGGTTTCGGCCACCCCCATTCGGATATATGAGGTGGTTGGACCACTCCCTTAAGACACATGGGTGGTTCGGTACCTCATACTAGCCGAATGGGGATAGCCAAGCCACTCCCTTTGCCAAATCGATGGGGTCGAACCACTCCCAAATGGCTGGGCTACCCCCAACCTTTTTTTTTTTAATTGATTTTTTATTTTGCATATAAACGTTCTGTTTTAAGTTTAGGTTTAGCTTAGTTTAGTATTTTTAGTTTTTTTTTTTTGTTAATTTATATATATATTTTTTATTTTGAATATAAACCTTTTGTTTTAAGTTTTAGGTTTAGTGTTTTTATTTTATATTTTATTTTTTTATGTTTGTATTTATGTTTACACTTTACCCCCGAAGTCATTTATGTTTACACTTTACCCCCGATGGCATTTTCGAAAGTTTCGGTTGAAAAATGTCATGTGCCATGCATGTGACTTGGTTTCCATCTAAATAGACGAATTTGATGGACGGATGGTGTTTTTTGCCAACGTCAGATACATTGTGAGTGTCTCTCGTCACTTTTTAAACATTAAGTCCAAAACATAAATGCGTGTATACTTTAGGGGAGTAAAGTATATTTTCCCCTTACATGATCATAGGACTTTTCATTGCCTAGCTTACCCCTAGATTCTGACTTTTAATCCTGCTATCAAAAGATTCATCAGCAATAAGATTGAATTAAGAATGTCTCCCTGGAATTGTGTAATTAGTGTAAGGGTAAAAAAAATTCTTAAATTTACATTTCATGGAAATCTTAAAATTACACTCATGCTTCTATAGTTCTATATAATTGCATGCAGTGTCAAATTTAACATAACTTTTCCTCCCAAGGCGATTACACCTTAGAAACAAAGTATCCTATGAAGAAATTAAAAGCATGTCCAAAAATTGTCCCAAAGCATGTCAATTTCTTACATTAGTTTCTGAAATTGGACATGAAACCTCACAAAAAGATAAAAATTGAAAATGAGATCTAGCTAGAGTAACACCTTGATCACCATATGTTTTAGCAATACTAACAAGAATTTCCCAAGCCTGAATCAAAACCTCATTAACCAAAGCTGTAATATATCGGTCCCATATTAGGAAGATGAGAAGAAGCCCACATAGAGTGGGTGGCTTATAAAGATAGCCATGGGTGTTAAGTCCCACATTATCTAGTTACTAGGTGAAACTGTGCTTTATAATGAATTCTAGGAAAACTCTAAATTGACTAGTTCTTTTGGGGTAATAGCGTAGATGCTAGTGTTTTTTCCTGAATTTAAAATGGGGAGTTTGTAACATACCGGTCCCATATTGGGAAGATGAGAAGAAGTCCACATAAAGTGAGTCGTTTATAAAGATTGTCATGGGTGCTAAGTCACACATTGCATAGTTACTAGGTGAAACTGAGCTTTATAATAAATTTTAAGGAAGCTCTAAACTGACTAGTCCTTTTGAGATAATAGTGCAGATATAACTAGCGCTTTTTCTTGGGTCATTACAAAAGCTTTGTAATTTCTTTTTCTTTTTTGATAAGTTTCAAACATATTCTTAGGAGTACTGAGATTCAATACAATAAGTTTCAAACATACATGGTCCTCCATCAACAACCTTAGCAGAACATCTAACTAGGCAGAGTGTGACTGATGGGCTTGGTTGCCTCCTACTGGGCTTGATCAAAGTTCTAGAGGATTGCCCTCAGACACCTTTGTTATGGTATGGTCACATGATTGATTGAAAGATGAGCATCCACATGGGAAAAGAAAAAAGAAAAGCATATCAACGTGATGAGATTGAAGAAAGAGTTGCAACAATAGAAAAGCATGGCAGAGAAACTAAGAGAGAGCTCAAAACAGGGATATTATTTGAAGTTAAAACAAGTACATCTTGAATGATAGGTCTATAACATGCAATGCATGTAACAAAAGACACAAAATTAAAATCCATCTTAAATTAAATAACGGATTTAAAAGCCATCTATGAACATAGAAAAATAAGTGTAAAACAATGGAAGCCTCTACCACATTACTAGAATTGATATTATTTTTTAAAGCCCTGAATTGGTTGGCGTGTACAAGTGTAAGGAAAGTGTTTTTCTCTTTCAATATATATATGACCGTAAAAATAAATAAATAAAATAAAATGATAATTAAATTATGCCTCTAAAATTAAAAAATATTAGCAAACTGAAAAAGAAAATGGTTAACTTTACAAAAGCACCGTGAACTTACATGTTTTTTAAGAAGACTCTCTCAAAGTTTAAAAACTCACAATTTCATCATTCGAACTTTTAATTTGATTCAATGTACAACTTTTATCCGTTTTTTGTGTTAACCCCTAATGGAGGCTATGAAAAATACCAAAATACCCTCAATGTATTGTTTTTTTTTAAAAAAAAAAACAAAAAAAAAACAAATTAATGTGAAATTAAAGATAAATTTAGTATTTTATAAAAATTTCAGAGGTATAAAGGTCATTTCATCCATTTTAACGTTGGTTTAATGCCAAACCGTAATGGAGGGGGATAAGTTGCATCCAATTAAAAGTTCAAGAGATGAAATTGAGAGTTTTGAGACTTTGGAAAGCCTTCTCAAAAACGCGTAAAAGTTTAAGAGCGCTTATAAAGTTTCAAAATAATAATAATAACAATAATAATAATAAAGGATTTTAAGGTGGAAATGACCATTGAATTGGGACCCTCTCAAATCTTGCTCCCTGTGAAGTAAAATTCGAACTCCGCCACTAGAAGGTGGTGTAATGAATTGAAAAATATCATCACCATTTCCAGAATGATATAAAGCTCCAACCTTCCGGAATCAGGAAAAGAAATACGTATCTTTCCCTTGTAACAAATCCTGTATATGATTTATTAATTACTCTTCATTTTTCTTTTTTAATTTGATTTCTCAAACTTATGTTAAATTTGCTGGGTCCATTACAAAAAAAAAATCCAATTAGTGACATTTGGAATAGTGATATTTTTGCAAAACATCACTAAAATACGGTGTTTTACTGTTCAAACATCCATATTCAAAAAATAGTGACATCTAAATAATGTTACTATTCATGCATTGCCAGTCACGTGTGAAAGGCGACACATGAACAGTAATACTATTCACATGTTGCTTTTCGAGCGTGTTAATAGTATGTTATTATTCAAACGTCTCTAATTTTGAAAATATTGACGCTCAAAGTTTGCGTTTATAACAATCACCCACACTCAAAAACTTAAAAAAATTTCCCCTTTCACCCACACACATATAACTAATTTTTTATTTTTTTAAAAAATAAAATAAAAGAAAAAAAAAAAAAAACTGGAGCCACCCCAGAGGTAAAAATTCAAATAAATTAATAGTTTCTCTTTATACTATGAAAAATATATATATTTTTACCAAATATATATATCTTTCAAAAAACTGGAGCCAACCGGCAACCACCCCTCTTTTTTTTAATTTATTTGAATTTAAAAATAAAAAAAAATAAAAAAATAAAAAAAAAAAGAGAGAAAATTAATTTGAAAGATATATATATTTGGTTAAAATTATTATTTTTTAATTTTTTTAAAGAGTAGTGACATTTAAACAGTGCAAAGCATCACCTTTCAAAAATGTGACACGCACTATTCACATGTGTGAATAGTGTCAATGTCACATTCTAGAAGGTGACGTGCACTATTCACACATCACCTTTGGAATGGTGACAATGTGAGCAAAAATGTCACCTTGTTGTGACATTTTCACTGTTCAAACGTCTCCAATTTTTATTCTAGTCATTTTGTTTAAGGACATTTGCAAAATATTGCTATTTGAATGTTACTAATTCAATAATGGCATTTTGTGGACTTAAAATATCGCCTTCCACATGTCCTTATTTTGACAAATTTTTGTAGTAGTCCTTCCTCAGGTCTGAAGGATGACCAAACCCAGCCTAATCATACTTCCAAATCTATAAAAAGGATAAAAATTTGTTAAGCTGAGTAAAAAAGGAAAAAAAAAAAATTAAAACTTCACACAGGCCTCCGTAAACTTTCATTCGTTTGAAGATCCCTTAAAATTTAAAAACTCTCAATTCACCATCGAACTTTTAATTTGATGCAATATACTTTATCCGTTAGGGTTTGATGTTAAATAGACGTTAAAAATAGATGAAATGACTTTTATATCCCTAAACTTTTATAAAATTCTAAATTTACCCTAAATTTCACATTAAACAAAAACAAAAAGTTGATGGTATTTTGGTATTTTTCATAGCCTCTATTATGATTTAATGCCAAATCATAATGGAAGATAATAGATTGCATCAAATTAGAAGTTCGATGAGTGAAATTGAGAGTTGCTGAACTTTTATGGGTCTTTTCAAAACCCATAAAAATTCAGGGTACCTTTGTAAAAAATTAAAAAAAAAATAAAAAAAGTCTATTTGGTAAGAATAATTGTTCATCTTTTTTCTTTGATTTGGGTTTTGTTGCTGTTGAATGAAAGGCGGTGGTGGAATACTGCATTATCATCAACTTGCTGTTGAATGAAAGGCGGTGGTGGAATACTGCATTATCTTGTCGTTGGGTTGCGATTCTCAAAACACTTGAATCACATATTGGTGGAATGGTGGGCTGCAATGCATCATATCATCAATTCAGTGGACAATAAATTCTGGACAAATAATTCGGTGGTGGGAAACTACAAACCATTCACGCGTGAATATCGACGTGTGAATAGTGCTAATGTTCAAACATCCTTATTTATGCATAGGGCTATTAAGTGAGTGAAGCGTCTCACGAGCAAGCTCGGGCTCGGCTCGTATAAGCTTGGCTCGTGCTCGTCGAATATTAAATGAAGCGTTTCATGAACACAAATCTTAGCTCGAATATTAAACGAGGCAAGCTCGGCTTGACTCGGCTAAACTCGTTAGCAAGCTCGTATAAGGCTCGCCTTGCTTATTAAACTCAGCTCGTATATTTTTTATTAAGTAACAAATAACAATATATAGTCAACATTACTCATTTACTCAATAATAACAAATATATTATATACCTTTGTTTTTTGTTATTTATGCATATGTGTATATATATTATATATATGTATATATTAATATAAACACATATAAGAAATATATATATATATATGGTAAATAATAAAAAATATATGATATTATCATTAATCATTTTATCATATGATATAATCATATAGTACAACCGTATAGGTTATTGTGTCATTTAATACAAATATTATAATTAGATAGTTTATACTTTGGAAATTGGAATCGTATACGGTATATCACATAATCATTGATCATTATATAATCATATGGTATATCTGCATAAATTATTGTGTTATTTAATCAATACATTATAATTATATATTTTATTCTTATAAAACATATATGATATATCACATGATCTTAGATCTAAGATAATATTAATATTAATTGTGAGATAATATGATCATAAAATTTAAATATGAGTGTATGACCATTAGATCATTATGAATTTCTTACTTAGAGTTTGAGTATTACTATTAGATTAAATGATTAATAATTAAGTAACTAATGTGTTTCTTATAATTTATACATTATAATCACAATTTACGGTAAGTAAAAACTGAAGAATTTGAATTTAAATCATATATCATGAATCGTGATAATAAGAACATATATAATATAAGTTTATAAATTATAACAATTAACATTGACTCATTACCTATATAAATTAGATAATGATACAATCATATGACTATACAAGTATATAAATGTTTACATATAAGATACAATATATATTAATATTGACATTATATACTTGACTCGTGTTAAGCATTAACATTTTAATATATTAACTAAATAATACTATATGTAATATGAATATATAATGGTAGACTATTAGTGCGTGTGAGTGTGATATAAAGCATTTGACATTATCACTTAAAAAACACTTAATCTAAAATAAGAAGAAAAAAAAAGCGATTGAAAAAACAAAATTTTTAAATCGCAATTATTAAAATAGAAATATCAAACTGACCCTAAATAATACTAAATAACACAATTTTTATTCCTAATTCCCAAATTTTGAATTTTGAATTGTTGATTGAATTTAATTGTGGCCGTCCAATTTAATTGAATTTAATCTTGGATGTTGGATTTAATCAATGGAACCAGTCTCACCATCAAATGCACACATAGGATTAAAACCCTAAATACTATAAATTAATCTCTAAGAAAAAAAAAACCTAAACCTAAATCGTAATAGCGGTCTCTTTCTCACTCATACAGCCCCTGTCCCTTCCTGACTTCCTCACACAGACGACACTTTCCTTTCACCTGGCCTCTTGCCTCTCGTTGTCTCACTCCTCGCCGTCTCACCTCTCGTCTCTCACAGTATGCCTCGATTGCCTCTCAATCGAGCTCGAGCTCGAGCTCGAACAGGGTTCCAACCCTATCGAGCTGAGCTGAAGCAGTGAAGTCAAACTCGACTCGAGCTCGAGCCTGAGCCAAAAACAAACGAGCCGAGCCTGGACAGCCCAAGCTCAGCTCGTTTACACCCCTTTTTACGCATGAATATAGATGTGTAAACAGTAACACTAATCATCTATCCCTATTCACATGTGAATTGGGACGTTTAAATAGTAAAACGCCTCAAATTACTAACATTTTCCAAAAACATCCCTATTCCAAATGTTACTAATTGCGCTTTTTTTGTAGTGTTGCATCAAATATTGTAGAGTATGAAGAGATTAAATATTGTATCCCCTTTTTCAAATTTAAAATTATTAAAAGTGATAAAATAACCTTTATACTGATTATTTTTTATAAAATTCTAAATTTACCCTCAATTTTCAAATTAAAAATCAAGATTTGAAGGGTAATTTGGTCTTTTTAGTAATGTCCTTAGGGGTTAACAGTTGAATTTGATGGAGAGGGTAAACTGAATCAAATTGAATGTTTATGAGGTTAAATTGAGAGTTTTTAAAATTTAGTGGAGTCTTCGCAATACACGTGGTAGTTTAGAGGTTTAAAGTGAAGTTTCCTTAAAAAAATAAAAATAAATAAATAAATAAAATAAAAAAAGAAGAGAAAAAGAGAGGATAAAGAAAAAACGAGGAAGAAAAATATTGTAGAGCAATAACATTACTATGTTATTGAAAGATTACTAGGATCGAGTTCTACCTCTAAGAGTCAAATAAACAAAGCATTGAACTAAGTCATATAACAAAAATAAAACATTCACAGCGGAATTAAAACAACATCACAAACACAACACAAAGTGTGTTTACGAAGTGTAAAACCCTTTGAATAAGTCAAAGGTAAAAACCACTCCGGAGCAGCCAAACTCGATAAATCTCTATATGAAGATTCAGAGTTACATAATAGACGATAATCACAACCTTGAAGACTTCTAGACTTAGTAAGAACAACAAGCTTCCCAACTTGTCTCCATCCTAACCATCTTCACGAAATACATTTCCTCACCAACCCTTCGGTACACTTCTTCCTTCAAGTAACTAAGGCAACAATCTTTGTGTACGTAAATGAACAGGCAACAAGCCAAACAAGAATAAAGGACTACCCGAAGCTTTATCGCGTTATTTTTTGAACAAACAACTCTCGAAACACAGCGCTCATAGAGAACTATTGAGACTTGTACATAGAAATTATTTTCCAAAAAGACAATAGTGAACAGTGACAGGAAAATCCTTCTATAGGGAAAGCATTTTACTCTTCATGTCCTAACAAGATACATTTTTCGTTAAGACGGAATGAAAAAAATCATAGATCTAAGAATTCCACATCCTAATAAGAAAGCATTTTTGTTATGACCGGAAGAACAAATGTCACCTATTCGTCATATGTCCCGTCCTGACACACCATCTGACGAGAAAACAGGGAGTTCAACATTGATCTCGTTTTATGTCCCGTCCTGACAAGGTTCTTGATGAGGCAACAATAGCTTCAGCTTCAATCCCGTTACATCCCCGTCCTGATGCAACTCCTGACGAGGAAACAGTAACTCCACGTTACATGTTCCGTCTTGACGCAACTCCTGACGAGAATATAGTAACTCCCCTTTACATGTTTCGTCTTGACGGCACTCCTGTCGAGAAAACAATAACTCCTTGTTACATGTCTCGTCCAGACGGCACTCCTGACGAGGAAGCAGTAGGATCTTCACATAGTTTCACTATATGTCCCGTTCTGATGGGGTTCGTGATGGGAAAACAGAAAGTTCTTCAACAACCCCGAAAGCCTAAGTGCTATTCTCCAAAGTTTTAAACAAAAAAGAAATACAAGAAATATCATTGAATAAAGCCAAACTAAAACCTAACAATTTGCCCCTTTGGCCATTCAGTGACAAAACCCTAAACAAGGTTTAAAATTTTACACAAATAATAAAACCAACTAAACACAAAGAACACACCATGTGCAACCCTTCCAGACCAAAGTGCTAGGTCATGGAATACTTCATCAAATGACCATCGTTGCACTAATCCAAAAACAATCAAGACCACACACTATCTTGATTCTGAAACATCTCACACAAAAGGCATTATTGCACCATATTCAATATTTCAACGAAAAACCAAGCAAAACTAGGAATCCATAATTTGAATAAATTTAAATCATTGCTTAGGAATGAAACTCATTGTTCATTTTCTCTCTATAAATAGAGAGCACTCTTATGTATTCAATCACTCAATAAAAAAAGAAAGATTAAATAGAGAGCAAAAGAAAGATGTGAGACTAACATAAGAGGAGGCCAATAGCCAAATCCTCTCCACACTTAATCAACGTAGGACAAATCGATATCTCCACCACTGTGTACTAAGCTTTAAAACTTGTGTACATCAACGAATAGCTTAAAATCTAGGGTTGTAATCGAGCCAAGCTGAGCCGAGTCAAGCTTTAAGATTTCATGACTGGCTCATTTACGAAGATGCATATTCGAGCTGAGCTCGAGTTCAACCCAAGCTATGAAATGTGTGTTCAAGACTGACTCGTTAGAAGCTCGAGTTCAAACTTGAGCTTGTTGAAAATGCTATTCGAGCTGAGTAGGGCTCACCTCAAACTCAAGCTACCCTATTAAATTCTTTAATGTATGATTGAAGCAGAGTTCAAGCCCAAATTTTAAGACAACATCTAGACATTTATCTATAGTATAAATATAAAATACGTAACTATATAAGACATATTATATACAATATAGCATATAACTATAATTTATGAGTAGCAAATTAATAATATATATTATTGTATATAACTAGATAATAGAAACTATAGTATATGTATAATGTGAGCAAGTTATAAATACAGTATACTATGTATCACTAATTAACCATAGAGCAAGTATAATATATAATTATACTTGAAAAAAAAGAAGAAGAAGAAGCTAGTAGCAAATATATATATATATGAACGAGATAACGAGTCGGGCAAACAAGCCGGTCAAGCTTTAAACCAGCTGAGTTCGTGAGCTACTATCTAGTTTTCTCGAGCAAATCGGTTATGTATCATTTATTAATCAAGCGAGTTTCTATAGTAACGAGCAGGTTAATTTGTATAGTATCAAGCTCGAGTTCGAGTCGAGTTAAACCGACTAAATATCGAGTAGGTTTTCGAATGGACTGATTTATTTACAGCCTAGCCTAAACCAAACAGTTGTCTCCAATCTACGTCAAATCAAGGTTAATGGTTTCTCTTGTCAAATCCTGTCAGCACTAGCTAAATTTTTCCTTCAGTTTCTGAGCAATTTCATTCATAAAAGAGGTATTTTAAGAATAGAGCATATTTAGTAGGCCTACAAAGCTATATTTTTTATGAGTTGATTTGGTGAAAAGTGTCAAAACTCAAAAGGAACTTCTCACCAATTTGTCGAAAAAAATTTGAACCACCAGAAGCCTTAACTACATACGAGCATTCCCAATGGAAGAGCTAAATGTTACTTTTATCGAAAATAACTCTTCAAATGTTTAAAAAACCACCGACATTGGATTAGCCAAAAGAAAATGTAAAATAGATATTTGATTGGAAGAGCTAAAAAAAAAGCTAAATGTAGCAGCACTTTTCAATGGAGCTATTTTATTTTTCATTGTTTCTCTCACCTATTTTCTCTTTTTCCCAAATCTTTTCCTACTTTTTCTCTGCATGTTCTCTTTTTCCCAAAATTTTTCCAATTTTTCTTCTCACATATTCTCTTTTTCCCAAAACTTTTGAGAAGCGATTTTACATAAACATATAGCTCCTCCATTGGGAATGCTCTAAGGGAAACTCTACTTATCTGGATAAGCAAAACAAGAAAGCAAACTCAAACCAACCCATCATCCTAAATCATTTAATCAACCAATTCCAAGGCAAATAAGTGGTTAATACTTCCATTTGATTATGTTTTCTTTTCACGTGTTGATTAATTCGTGGTTTGGATTGCACGTTACAATGGTAATTTTAAAAGTCACTATGTAGAACATTAGTTTACCAATTTCCAAAATATTAAGAAAAAATCATAAAGAAAATCAGTTGTTTTTTTAGATATATTTTTTTTTCAATCATGGCTCATAATTAGGAAAAGAGAGAAGAAACAAATAATTCAAATATGATAAAGATTATTACAAAGAAACATTTCATAATTTCACTAAACTAACAAATATTGCCACAAAACAACCGAATACAATTTCAGCTGAATTGTGCTAAAAACACCAATCACACAACTGTATTCTCTGCATGACGATTAAACTCCCTTTCCCTATGCCTTCTTAGGAAGAGTTGGGATGCTCTGCTGATTCCTGAAGAAATTGTCTGGATCAACAGCAGTCTTAACCTTCACCAACCTATCAAAGTTGGCATTGAAGTACTTTGCCCCATAAACCTGTCCTTCTGCATAGCTGTTCTTCCCTTGGTGATTGATGCCAATATCCAGGTCTCTGTAGTTCAGAAATGCACTTCTTGGATTCTTGGACACAAATGGAGTCAAGTAATCGTGAAGCTTCCTTATCTGGGTTGTGTAGTTCTTGTCTAACTCATATCCTGGTTCTTTCCAATTCACGGAGTACTGAATCTTGAACAAATTTCCGGCTCGGTGTGGAAATGGCGTCGCAGAAGCAGGGATTTGGCTCATTTTCCCACCATATGGATTGAAAACCAAACCTGTTTTCCCAAGCTCAATCATCCTCTTCCATATAAATTCCAACCCATCTTTGGAAATTGGTTGCTGCACATAATCTGACTTCCTCCTGGTGAAATCTGCCGTGTCGGGATGTCGGTCGAGCAGCCAATTGGGTGTTGTGTTGTTGTCCTTGATTCCCCACCAAAGAACAGAGCCAATCCAATCCTTTTCCAAGACATCTCCTTTCTTCACACCCAATTCAGGAAATTCCTTGTTCAGCAAGGTAATTAGTTGGTCGGCGTTTCCGAGAAACTGCGCGATGATTGTGATTCTGATGGTTTTCTCACCCTTCTTCGTTTTCGAGCTCGAAGGTTGAACGAGCATCCTCATGAAAAGGTTTTCGTCTATGGTGGGAGCCACATGCTGCCACTTGTAAACAATGTCGGTCGCGTTCTCTTCCAAGTACTTTTCCACCCGGAAAACCGTTACCTTTTCCGGCACCGGAACCAACGCAATTTTGTACGCAATTACGACTCCGAAGCTGGCTGCTCCTCCTCCTCTAATGGCCCAGAAAAGATCTTCCCCCATTGAATTCTTGTCGAGAATTTTACCGTTAGCATTGACTATCTTCGCGTCCAGAACATGATCCACCGTTAACCCATGTTTACGCAGCATGTTACCGTACCCGCCGCCGCCGAGGTGCCCGCCGACACCGACGGTGGGGCAAACGCCGCCGGGGAAGCCAAGTACTTTGCTTTTCTCCCAGATTCCATAATAAAGTTCTCCGAGCGTGGCGCCGGCTGAAACCCAAGCAGATTGTTCTTGAATGTTGACATCGATGGACCGCAGATTGGACATGTCGAGCATGATAAACGGCACGTCGGAGATGTACGACACGCCTTCGTAGTCGTGGCCACCGCTTCGGATTTTGAGCTGCATTCCGATGTTCTTGGCGCAAATCACGGCGGCTTGGACGTGGGTTTCATCCGTTGGGGTTACAATGATGACGGGTTTCGGCGTGGAGGAGGTGTTGAAGCGGGCATTTCTGATGTAGGCGCGCAGCACAGATGAGTAGGAAGGGTTGCCTTGAGCATAGACCAGCTTAGATACTTGGGCTGGCTGGTTGCTTAGCTTTGACAGGCATTGAAGAAAGGTGTCATGGACTGAAACAGAGGCTGCCGATGAAGCAGAGATTTGAAGAAGAAGAAGAATAAACAGAGGAATCATGACAGCAAGATACAAAAGGATTTATCAAGAGAGATGCCTTCCTCACTGCTGTGTTTTCAAGTTTGTTCTCTCCATGGGGTTTATATAGAGACAATTGGTTTAGGTTCGGTTCGCTGTGCAGGCCATTAACTACGGAGAACGGCTATTTTTCTTACCCTTTTCGTTTCCTTTTTCTCTTTTTTTCGGAGAGAGTTTCTAGGGTACCAAACACCCCCAAGTTCTGACTATTTGAATGGTTTAGGGGACAAGGAAAGGAACCCCAGAGGTTATATGTTGGTCTTTCGGGAAGTCCGATCCTAACATTTTATTGGATATTATGAAATCCGCTCCAAACCATCTCCTATTTATGGTCATAGATTTAAGGGTCGGAAATTGGTACAAGATCCCCTCCAATTCTCTACCGTTAGCAATTTAGGTAGATAATGTGAGAGATTTCATATACAAGTCACCTATCTGTATAAATAGTCACATAGTCTCAAAATTAGTTTGAACGAATGAATTTTATGTGAATTTTCTCACATTTTTTGTCCAATTTACTAACAATTCGGGCAAATAATTGATGTAATCCTCGAAGCTCCAAATTCACTAACTTAGATACTTGTAGCTAGGGGTGGGCGAAAACCCGCCCGACCCGCAAAACCGATCCGCCCCGCCCTGAAAAAGCCGGATTTTAAGTTATTTTTCGCGGGTACGGGTGGTTTTTTCCCAAATCCGGGCGGGGCGGGTTACGGGTTATAACAGATTTTTCCCGGATACCTGACCCGACCCGACCCGCGTTAATCAAATAAAATTAAAAACCCTACCTTTCTCCAACCGCCTCCCCCTTGCCTCTTTTTTTTTTTTTTTCCTTCTCCTCTCTTCTCTCAGTCTCGCCTCTCTCTTTGCTGTCTCGCCTCTCTTCCTCTCTCTCATCTCTCTTCCTCTCCCTCGTACGACTCTTCTCTCATCTGCGCCGTTGCTCAACCTCTGCCGATCAAGGTTTTTTTCTTCTCTAGACCTCTTTCATGAATGGGGATCCAAGAGATCTCTTCTTTCATTATCTTAATCTGAAGATGCTGGGTTAATCTCGGGGTTTAGCAACTTCTGATTGTTGGGTTGTTTGTTTAGAAGGAAAATAGATGATAAATCTGCAGAAGAAATGAAAATGGAGGAGAAGAAAGAAACCCGCACAACCCGCCCAACCCGACCCGATCTACCCCAACCCCTGCGGATTTTGTTCCTTGTGCCAGACACCCGGGTTGAAATTTTCCAACCCGCAGGGTGCAGGTTCAGGTAGGAAAACTGCAGAAATTCGTGCCGAACCGACCCGTGCCCACCCCTACTTGTAGCCCTACACCGCTGCCCTTCTAAAAATAACTCAAGTTTTTGCTGTCATATATCTTAGTGATAAATTTAACAACTACATGGAATTCAAAATTGTCCACATAAAGGAGGCATTCATTCTTGAAAAACTAAAGAGAAATGCTATGAGTACTAAATCATTTATGAAAAAATGGGTATCAAAATGATGTGAAGCTTATTCATTGGAGATGGTAAAAACAATTAATAAAATATATATATATATAATAAGTCCCTGAATCAACCCTCCAAAATTTATAACTCCTTCAGTTTTTTTTTTTTTTTTTTTTATTGAAAATTTACTCATTGGGTCAATTGAAATAACAATAAAATCCTTGCCGTCAAAATTTTTAACAGCCATTAGGGCCACTCAAAACACACCATTTTACCTGATTAAAATATTAATCTTTTATAAATTTAATTTTAAAAATTAAATCTAAAAATTTTAAAAAAAAATTAAAAAAATTGAAGGGTGGCCAGGGGTGGTGCTGCCACCCCTAGCCAACACCCAACCCCTTTGGGGTGGCCTGCGGGACATCCCAAACCGCCCATGGGGTGGCTCGAGCCACCCAATGGGTGGTGTGAAGTGGTTCGTGGCCCCCCTCCACCCATGGGGTGGCCCCAGGCCACTCCTCCACCCATGGGGTGGCTGGCGGCCATCCCATTGGGGGTTTGCGGGCCACCCCATAGGGGTTGGGGGGTGATCCTTCAATTTTTTTTATTTTCTTTGTTATTTTTTAGATTTAATTTTTTAAATTAAATTAATAAAAAAAATTAATATTTTAATCAGGTAAAATAATGCGTTTTGAGTGTCCTTAACGGCTGTTAAAAAATTTAACTGAAGCACTTGAATCACATATTGGTGGAATGGTGGGCTGCAATGCATCATATCATCAACTCAGTGGACAATCAATTCTAGACAAATAATTCAGTGGTGGGAAACTACAAACCATTAACGCGTGAATAATGTTACTGTTAAAACATCTCTATTTATGCATGAATATGGATGTGTAAACAGTAATACTATTCACATGTCCTTATTCATGCGTGAATTGGGACGTTTGATCAGTAAAGCTCAAATTAGTAACGTTTTTCAAAGACATCCATATTTCAAACGTTATTAATTAGGCTTTTTTTTATAGTGAATTACATCAAATATTGTAGAGTACGAAGAGATTAAATTAATTTAAAGAAAAAAAGAAAGAAAATTGAAACTTCACTTAAGACTCCCTGAAAACTATCATGCATTTTGAAAATACCCCCATAAATTTCAAAAAATCTCAATTTCACTTTTGAACTTTCAATTTAATGCAATGTATCCACTTTTTCGAGTATAAAATTATTAAAAGTGATAAAATGACTTTTATTCTCCTAATTTTTTTTTATAAAATTCCAAATTTACCCTTAATTTTCAAATTAAAAAATCATATGTGATGGGTAATTTGGTCTTTTTAGTAATTTCCGTTAGGGGTTAATAGTTGAATTTGACGGAGGGGGTAAATTGAATCAAATTGAAAGTTTATGAGGTTAAATTGAGAGCTTTTAAAATTTAGTGGGGTCTTCGCAAAATGCGTGGTAGTTTAGAGGTTTAAAGTGAAATTTCTAAAAAGAAAAAACAAAAGGAATAAGTAAAAAAAAAATGAGAAAAAGAGAGGGTAAGGAGAAAACGAAGAAGAAAAATATTGTAGAGCAATAACATTACTATGTTATTGAAAGATTAATAGGATCGAGTTCTACTTCTAATAGCCAAATAAACAAAGCATGGAACTAAGCCATATAACAAAAATTAAAAGAACACCACAAACACAACAAAAAGTTTGTTTACGAAGTGTAAAACCATTTGAACTCATTAAATATAAAAACTACTCTAGGGCAGCAAATCCGGGAAATCACTGTATGAAGATTCAGAGTTACAGATTAGACAATACTCACAACCTTGAGGACTTCTAAACTTAGTAAGAACAACAAACTTTCCAGCTTGTCTCCATCCTAACCAACTTCACGAAGTGCATTTCCTCATCTACCCTTGGGTAAACTTCTTTCTTCAAGTAACCAATGCAACAATATTCTTGTAGGTAAATGAACAGGCAACACGCCAAACAAGAACAAAGGACAGCCCAAAACTTTATCACGTCCTTTCTTGAATAAATAACTCTCGACGAGACACAACGCTCGTAGAGAACTATTGAGACTTTCATAGATAAAATATTTTCCAAAAAGTCTACAGTGAACAGTAACAGGAAAATCCTTTTATAGGAAAAGCTTTTTACTCTTCCTGTCCTAACGGGATACATTTCTCATTAAGACGGGGTGAACAAAATCATAGATCTGAGAATTCCACACCCTAACGAGAAAGCAGTTTTGTTATGATGAGAAGAACAAATGTCACCTATTTGTCACATGCCCCGTCCTGATGACAGGGAGCCCAACATTGGTCCCATTTTATGTCCCGACCTGACAAGGAAACAGTAGCTTCAGCTTTAATCCTGGTACATCCCGGTCCTAATGCAACTCCTGACGAGAAAACAGTAACTTCCCGTTACATGTCCCATCTTGACGCAATTCTTGATGAGAAGACAGTAACTCTCCCCTTTACATATCTCGTCCCGACAGCACTACTGACAAGGAAACAGTAACTCCTTGCTACATGTCTTGTCCTGACGGACCTCCTAGCAAGGAAACAATAGGCTCTTCACACAATTCTGCTACATGTCCCGTTCTAACGGGGTTCGTGAAGGGAAAACAGAAAGTTCTTCAACAACACTTGAAAGCCTAAGTGCTATTCCCCAAATTTTTAAACAAAATAGAAATATAAGAAATATCATTGAATAAGGCTAAACTAAAACCTAACAATTTGCCCATTTAGCCATTCAATGACAAAACCCTAAACAAGGTTTAAAACTTTATACAAACAACAAAACCAACTAAACACACGAACACACCATGTGCAACCCTTCCAGACCAAAGTGCTAAGTCATGGAACACTCCACCAAATGACCATCATTGCACTAATCCAAAAACAATCAAGACCACACACTATCCTAATTCTGAAACATTTCACACAAAATGCATTATTGCACCATATTCAATACTTCAATGAAAACAAAGCAAAACTAGGCATCCATAATTTGCATAAATTTAAACCATTGCTTAGGAATGAAACTCATTGTTCATTTTCTCTCTATAAATAGAGAGCACTCGTATCTACTCAATCATCCGATAAAAAAAGAAAGATTAAATATTAATAGAGAGCAAAAGCAAGTGCGAGACTAACAGAAGAGGAGGCCAATAGCCAAATCCTCTCGACACTTGAGCAATACATGACAAACCCCACATATGCTCTAACAGAGCGAAACATGGAGTCATCTGGATAGGACTCGACTAGCGAATATTATTGGAGCAGCTGAAGTAAGAAGTCCCCAAGTAAGTGAATTTATTGGGGCGGTCACCTTAATTAAACCCTTTTGGTCTTTCCTAAATGACACATCCTCAATTCCTGCCCCCCTCCCCCCAACTCATTGAAGCAAAATTGGAAATAAATAAGGAAAGAAATTTTAATTTTTTTTTCTTTGTAATAATAAAAAAATTTATTTGTTAACGTGAAAAAAAAAAAGAAAAAAAAGGGTCACCAAACGGGCCAGGCCTATTTCCACCACTGTGTACTAAGCTTTAAAACTCGTATACATCAGCCAATAGCTTAAAGAGCCTTAAACCATACAGTTGTCTCGAATCTAAGTCGAATCAAGGTTAATGGTTTCTCTTGTCAAATCCTGTCAGCACTAGCTAAATTTTTCCTACAGTTTCTGAGCAACTTCCTTCATAAAAGAAGTATTTTAAGAGTACAGCATATTTAGTAGGCCCACAAAGCTATATTTTTGATGAGTTAATTTGGTGAAAAGTGTCAAAACTCAAAAGGAACTTCTCACCAATTTGGTGAAAAAAATTTATAACCACCAGAAGCCTTAACTACTTAAGGGAAAGTCTAGTTAGCAGGATAAGCAAAACAAGAAAGCAAACTCAAACAAACCCATCATCCTAAATCCTCTAATCATCCAATTCCAAGGCAAATAAGTGGTTTATACTTCCATTTGATTATGTTTTATTTTCACGTGTTGATTTATTCGTGGTTTGGATTGCACGTTACAACGGTAATTTTAAAAGTAACTATGTAGAACATTAGTTTACCAATTTCCAAAATATTAAGAAAAAATCATAAAGAAAATCAGTTGTTTTTTACCCTTTTTTTTTTTTTTTTTTTTTGGTTTTTTTTTGTTTGGTTTTTTTCAATCATGGCTCATAATTAGGAAAAGAGTGAAGAAACAAATAATTCAAATATGATAAAGATTATTACAAAGAAACATTTCATAATTTCACTAAACTAACAAATATTGCCACAAAACAACCGAATACAATTTCAGCTGAATTGTGCTAAAAACACCAATCACACAACAATATTCTCTGCATGACGATTAAACTCCCCTTCCCTATGCCTTCTTAGGAAGAGTTGGGATGCTCTGCTGATTCCTGAAGAAATTGTCTGGATCAACAGCAGTCTTAACCTTCACCAACCTATCAAAGTTGGCATTGAAGTACTTTGCCCCATAAACCTGTCCTTCTGCATAGCTGTTCTTCCCTTGGTGATTGATGCCAATATCCAGGTCTCTGTAGTTCAGAAATGCACTTCTTGGATTCTTGGACACAAATGGAGTCAAGTAATCGTGAAGCTTCCTTATCTGGGTTGTGTAGTTCTTGTCTAACTCATATCCTGGTTCTTCCCAATTCACGGAGTACTGAACCTTGAACAAATTTCCGGCTCGGTGTGGAAATGGCGTCGCAGAAGCAGGGATTTGGCTCATTTTCCCACCATATGGATTGAAAACCAAGCCTGTTTTCCCAAGCTCAATCATCCTCTTCCATATAAATTCCAACCCATCTTTGGAAATTGGTTGCTGCACATAATCTGACTTCCTCCTCGTGAAATCTGCCGTGTCGGGATGTCGGTCGAGCAGCGAATTGGGTGTTGTGTTGTTGTCCTTGATTCCCCACCAAAGAACAGAGCCAATCCAATCTTTTTCCAAGACATCTCCTTTCTTCACACCCAATTCAGGAAATTCCTTGTTCAGCAAGGTAATTAGTTGGTCGGCGTTTCCGAGAAACTGCGCGATGATTGTGATTCTGATGGTTTTCTCACCCTTCTTCGTTTTCGAGCTCGAAGGTTGAACGAGCATCCTCATGAAAAGGTTTTCGTCTATGGTGGGAGCCACATGCTGCCACTTGTAAACAATGTCGGTCGCGTTCTCTTCCAAGTACTTTTCCACCCGGAAAACCGTTACCGTTTCCGGCACCGGAACCAACGCAATTTTGTACGCAATTACGACTCCGAAGCTGGCTGCTCCTCCTCCTCTAATGGCCCAGAAAAGATCTTCCCCCATTGAATTCTTGTCGAGAATTTTACCGTTAGCATTGACTATCTTCGCGTCCAGAACATGATCCACCGTTAACCCATGTTTACGCAACATGTTACCGTACCCGCCGCCGCCGAGGTGCCCGCCGACACCGACGGTGGGGCAAACGCCGCCGGGGAAGCCAAGTACTTTGCTTTTCTCCCAGATTCCATAATAAAGTTCTCCGAGCGTGGCGCCGGCTGAAACCCAAGCAGATTGTTCTTGAATGTTGACATCGATGGACCGCAGATTGGACATGTCGAGCATGATAAACGGCACGTCGGAAATGTACGACACGCCTTCGTAGTCGTGGCCACCGCTTCGGATTTTGAGCTGCATTCCGATGTTCTTGGCGCAAATCACGGCGGCTTGGACGTGGGTTTCATCCGTTGGGGTTACAATGATGACGGGTTTCGGCGTGGAGGAGGTGTTGAAGCGGGCATTTCTGATGTAGGCGCGCAGCACAGATGAGTAGGAAGGGTTGCCTTGAGCATAGACTAGCTTAGATACTTGGGCTGGCTGGTTGCTTTGCTTTGACAGGCATTGAAGAAAGGTGTCATGGACTGAAACAGAGGCTGCCGATGAAGCAGAGATTTGAAGAAGAAGAAGAATAAACAGAGGAATCATGACAGCAAGATACAAAAGGATTTATCAAGAGAGGTGCTTTTCTCACTGCTGTGTTTTCAAGTTTGTTCTCTCCATGGGGTTTATATAAAGACAATTGGTTTAGGTTCGGTTCGGTGTGCAGGCCATTAACTACGGAGAACGGCTATTTTTCTTACCCTTTTCGTGTCCTTTTTCTTTTTTTGGGAGAGTTTTTCTTGGGTACCAAACACCCCAAGTTTTGACTAGTTCAATGGTTATTTAGGGGACAAGGAAAGGAACGCAGAGGTTATCTCAATGTTGGTCGTTCGGGAAGTCCTAACATTTTATTGGATATTATGAAACCCGCTCCAGACCATCCCCTGATTCCCCTGTTTATTGTCAAAGATTTAGGGGTCGGAAATTGGGACAAGATCCGCTCCAATTCTCTACCGTTAGCAATTTAGGTAAATAACGTGAGAGGTTTCTTATACAAGTCAATTATCCGTATAAGTAGTCACACAATCCCAAAATTTGTTTGAATAAATGAATTTTATATGGATTTTCTCACATTCTTTGTCTAATTTACTAACAATTTGGGCAAATAATTGCGGTAATCCTCGAAGCTCCAAATTCACTCAATTAACTTGTAGCCCTACACCGCTGCCCTTCTGAAAATAACTCAAGGTTTCGCTGTCATCTTAGTGATAAATTTAACAACTACTTGGAATTCGAAATTTTCCACATCAAGGAGGCATTCATTCTTGAAAATCTAAAGATAATGCTAGAGTATTAAATTATTTATCAAAAAATAACTACTAAAATAATGTAGAACTTATTCATCGAAAATGGTAAAAACAATTATGAAAAAAAAAATACAAATATCAATGAATAAGCTCCTTATCATATTGATATACACCTTTTAGTTTAGTACTCATAAAAGGTTTAGTACTCAAACATTTCTCTTTGTTTTTTAATTTTGTTTGCTCGTATTGCCTCCTATTGAGGATAAAGTATTGCCTCCTATTGAGGATAAAGACTAGGGTTGTAATCGAGCTGAGCTCGGGCGAGTAGGAGGTGTTCAAGATCGGCTCGTATGTACCGTTCACAAGCTCAAGCTCATGACGAGCCGTAAATGGTGGACTCGGGTCGACTCGCCAAGAGAAAAATCTTGTGCGAGATCGAGCTCGAGCTCGTCTTCTAGGCGAGCTGAGTGTCTTATCGAGCACTCGGCTCGGCTCGCCAACTTCTCACCTTTCTTGAGCCACTCCGTCGACTAAGCCCCAAAATCGCCACCATCTTAACCGCACACAGTGTTCTCGCTCT